>NW_022900927.1:7826789-7858191 GCF_012274545.1 Fukomys damarensis
AAAAAAAAAATGAAGCAGCGTACCTGCCCTTGAAGCTCTTAGAGTTTGTTTGATGAAACAAGAATACAGACAATGACATTTGAGAGATGCAGATGAAAATAGCACTGAGATTCCACCTCACCCCAGAAAGAATGGGTGCTATCAAGAAATCAACCAATAACAAATGCTGGCAGGGCTGTGGGGAGAAAGGAACCCTTCTCCATTGTTGGTCTGAGTGTAGACTGGTGCAACGTTTGTGGAAATCAATATGCAGATACCACAAAGAACTACGACTAGAGGTTTCATTTGACCCAGCCATCCCTCTGCTGGGTATCTTTCCAAAAGAATTAAAAGAATCATACCACAGTGATATATGCGCACCCATATTTATAGTGGCACAGTTTGTAACAGCTACAACTTGGAAACAGCCCATTTGCCCATCAGTTGGAGACTGGATAAAGAAGATGTGGTTTTTCTATAAAATGGGGTACTACTCAGCCATAAAGAATGAGAAACTAGAGTCATTCATAGGAAAATGGATGCATGTTGAGGCCATACTGTATGAAAGGAATTGGCAAGTGACACACAGGCAGCAGAATGGAAGTAAAATAAAAAAGTTTACACCATCGATGGGGATTGATGACACCTAATGGCGGTGCCCTGATTGACCCCCCGCATTGGGTTGCAACTCCTTCTTTTATAGGGTTTTACAGCTTTGATCTTACTCAGTTGGTTACACTGCATTTTCACAGCTCACATTGCTGATACCCAAAACATAGTAGCAAGGCAGTTGAATTTCAACCCGGATGCAGTTCTTCGTCAGAGAAGTTACCTTTAAGATTTACTCAGTTACCTATTCTAGCCAGGAAGAAGGGAGCCTGTTTGGTCAACAAAGCTAACAGTAGTTCTTTTCATTTACAAAACTTTTGTGGGAGACTAGGTGCCTCCCAGTACCAGTACCAGTTCATTCTGAACTAAGCATAGTGAGGGGCAGAAGTTATCTTACATTGTGACATTTCCTACATTTTCACTTCTAAAGTTTTCCCTATTGATACTCTTAAGTGAAATAAATAAGACACACATATAAATACCAAACAGTTTCTCTGGTGTGAAAAACTAAAAGTGTAAATAAGATCCTAATCGAATAACGGATAATGTGAAATAGGAAGAAAAGGGCTAAAGATGTAGGGAAAGTGGGAAGGGGGGAAGGAAATAAGGGACAAGAAAAAATATGAGAAAAGGAAGAAATGGAAATGAAGACTGTAAATAAGGAAAGGTGGAGGGGGTGAAGGGAGGGCAGGGATAAGGGGAAAAAATGAGAACTAAGACCTGTCATGTAAAGGTACAAGATCCCAATGATGAATGTAACTGTACTGTATACCTAAAATGCACCAATAAACTTAATGAAAAAAGAAAAAGTTTACAGACACTGATACTGTCAAGAAAAAAAAAAGAGATGAGGGGAGGTGTTGAATAGAGCTATAAATTCTTATGCAAACCAATTCAAAACTGTTCATGTGTAATATGTTTGGTAAGTAATAAATCATTTAGTCTCGATGCTAAGCTTTAATTCATTACCATAAGGCTAAGTGTGTTATGCATTTCTTTATAGCAAGTTTATTTCTGACCGTGAAAGTAGAAGAAGTCTCACAAACAGCCATTTGGAGAAAAAGAAATGCGATGACTATGTAAGTATCATTAACATAAGTGTGCTTGTTTTTTTGACCACCTAAATTGGAACAGATGTTTCTAATTCATGTAGCTTAGCACCAAAAGCATAACTATATCTATGCATTTTTCTCCTGAAACCTATTTTAAAACATAGTAACTGGACCACTGAGAAAGAATGTCTTGGATTTTTATTTCCATGGTGGTTCCTAAGAGCGCTTTACAGGCTTTGGCTTGATGAACTTTCTTGGAGACTGCTTGGCTCACTGTGAATGTTGATTTCTTTGTTCAGATTCCAGGAACAACCTCGCTGGGCATGTCTGTCTTCAACCTAAGCAACGCCATCATGGGCAGTGGGATTCTGGGACTTGCCTTTGCCCTGGCGAACACTGGAATCCTTCTTTTTCTGTGAGTCTTGACGTGACTAAACTTTCCATTTTAGAACTATTTTCTGTAGGCTTCTGTTATGACAGAAAAAATTGGAAATGTTTCTAAATAGTTCCTATTTATTTTTTATTAACTGGGTAAGTGAGTGGTACATATTTTTATATTTATTGTTTGAGTGACTTTCCAAAATATACCTAATGCTTACATGAAAGAGGAAGATGGGGCTGGGAATTTAGCTCAGTGTTGTTCCTCTCAAGTGCAAGGTCCTGAGTTCGATCCCTGCTACCCCACCCCACAAAAAAAGAAAGAGGGAGAAAAATCTTTTTATTAATTAAAAATATTGAA
This sequence comes from Fukomys damarensis, assembly GCF_012274545.1. Classification (NCBI taxonomy): domain Eukaryota; kingdom Metazoa; phylum Chordata; class Mammalia; order Rodentia; family Bathyergidae; genus Fukomys; species Fukomys damarensis. The sequence goes on from NW_022900927.1 coordinate 7,829,169, forward strand.
GTAAGTATTTGTAAAAAGATTTGTTTACACATTTGGAAATAACTCTTTAAAATTTTTGTTTGTTTGTTTGCTTTTTGACACCAGGGATCGAACTTGGGTCCTTGTGCTTACAAGGCAGGTGGCAGAACCACTGAGCTAAATCCCCGGCCCTACTTTTTATTTTTATATTTTTGAATTCTACACTGTCACCTTAAATCTCAACTAAATGGTCAAAATATTAAGAGTTATTTAATCCGGTCAGTTACCACTTTGATATCTGGATTGCTGTGGAGCATGTATGGTGTGTAGATGTGTTTGTAGTAAATACTTAAGAAGAGAGATTTTCAGAGCTTTGGATGCAACAAATTAGCATTTTTTTTCAGTCATTCCAAATCTGGAAATATGTTTAATTTCAAAATGTGTATGCCATTTATTTCTGGTTTTTTTCTTTTTTGTTATTGTACTATATTAAGTTGTTAACATAGTGTAAAAAGACAACTATTTTATGCTAGTGACAACTGTAGCAGCTTGCTCTTTGTGCCTTGTACTATTCTGTTTTATTCTAAATCCTTCCAACACTAGGAAGTCAGTCCAATTGTTTGTTCCCTGTTTCATAGATAAGAAACTGAGGCATGGAGAGAGTACCTTGTATTTGACGGTGTCTTGTCACCTTTTTGGGGACTCCCTCCTTTGCAATTAATCCCTTGATTACTTTGTTTTGCATCCTGGATTGTGCTGATTGCACCTGTGCAGTCCGAGTTGCTATTCTTTTGTTCTGAGCTCTATCTTCCATCTTAGACTCTCCTCAGATATCAGTGGCTTCCCTGTGTGCTATAGTCAGGAATGAGGAAAAAGCAAAGGTCATTTGTGCCTGGTGCTCTCATGTGGTATTTACTGGTAATGGCTTCACTTGAAATCTTCACAGTGCCCCTTCTCTTGAGAAAGATAGTTTCTCTAGGATACTAGAACTTCAGCCACCCAGATCACCCAGGAAGGTCTGACTCCTGCCCTCACGGTCAGAGCCTGGCTGCCATCTTTCTGAGAAAGGGACCGGGGGGTGGGAATATCCCTGCATGCATGTCCTCTCAACCCCCAGTTTTCGTTACCATACTCCTCCCCACAAAGTGTACCCAGTCCTTCGCCCAGAGCTCTCTGTTTTATTCTATTGAGTATCTTCAGACTTCTCCAGTACCGGGCAGGAGCAACCCCATAGCTTTGTAGAGTAGAAGCCTGGTCTGGGGATCCTAGCTGTGCCTTCAAGCAGAGTCAACATATTTAGCATATTTCAGCTCATTCCCCCCATTGTTTCTTGCTTCCAGTTGTGCCGCTTAGGCGTTTGTGGGGTTCTGTGGTACAGATGGAGTTGGTCTGGACTCATTCCCCGTCAGTTCAGGATTCAGTTCTGCTACCTTCCAGTCATCAAATTTGTGTTCTGTTGTTTTTCCTCATGTTCTTACTGTTCTGGCACCTTTATACCTTTAAAAGAATAAAATAAAATCCTTTTACTTGTGTATCAGGAGGAACAGAAGTAAATTCTTGTATCCAATCTACCATTCCTGGAAACCAATTGATTTTTTAATTACACTGGCTCAGGGACAATTTATCTCCTAGTTCATGGCTGTTTAATTCCCTCATGAAGTAAAGAATTGGATAAATTTGACTTTTATAGTAGAAGGAAGATTTTTCCCTGGATAAAACCATTTAGGTTATTTAAGTATTTGTAAGAAGCATGAATAGCAAGCACCACACACCACATCTTGGATGATAGCTTGTGAAGGTAGTTGTATAAAGACTTGAGTTTAGCCAGGCATGGTGGTGCACACCTGTAATCCCATCACTCAGGAGGCTGAGGTAGGAGGATCGCTGTGAGCTCAAGGCCAGCTGGGCTACATAGTGAGTTCAAGGCCTGCCTGAAGTACATGGCAACACCCTGTCTCAAGAAACAATAGGAGAAAAAAAAAAGGCTCAAATTTAAAAGTTTCTCACAGAATATAGAACTCTTCCACCCCAGAACAAAGGCTTACTCTGTGACTTTTGTAAAACCAGCTGCTCCTACAGCTGCTGAAAGCCAAGGAGCTGTTGGCAGAATCCAAACACTTCATCTGGTACAGAGCTCTGCTCCAGGCTCCAGGGCCAGCCCTGAAAAGAAGTCCAAAACTGTCTTTAGAAGCACAACTGGGAGGGCTCCTCCATGTCGCCCTGGAGCTGGGTGCAGCCTCTTCACTGGAGTCAGCTGGAAACTTGTTGGTGTGATTTCTTCTTCTTGGATGAGTTTGGGCTCATTTTTTTTCTTTCTTTTTTTTTTTTTTTTTTTTTATTTTTTTTTTTGACCTAGCTATAATGGCTGTCGTTTCTGTTTAACACACACCTAATTCAGTTAAATTCAATGAGTTCTGCCCTATTGTAAAAATACTGTTAGGTTCTGAATTTTCCTAAATTCTGTGACCTTGTAATTCCAGACCTTTTGAAAAAAGTCTTGTTTTTCATTTTTTTCTTTCTTTCTTTTTTTTTTTTTTTTTTTTTTTTTTGGGAACTGGAGATCAAACTCAGGACCTTGCGCTTGTAAGGCCGATGTGGCACCACTGAGCTAAATCCCCAGTCCTCATTTTTTAATCTTACTTGGGTTGTGGTTGTGGGAATAAACTATCTATCTAAAAACACTTTGAACAGTGGCATGCAAGAAAAATTTTATTAATCAGTACCAACCCTAAGGGCTGTTAGAGGACTAAACGAGTGTGGGGTATGTGTGTGTGTGTGTGTGTGTGTGAACGTGTGTATATGTGAGTGTAAGGAAGAGACACAGCACCAGTGGTCCCTGTGTATAGCACAGGTTATATGGTAACTATTTATTAAAGTATCATGGTTATTATTAGGTAGTCACTAAATAATGGTTAACATTTATTGAACAGCAATTATATAGAAACTGTATGAGCCAAGTTGTCTCACCTGTTTCCCACCTACAGCACTGTGGGAGAGTGCTAGCTCCATTTTCCGGGTGAGCTGACTGAGGCTTAGAAACTTTCCTATGATGGTGAGTTAGATCAGAGGGTGCCAGTGCCCCATCCAGGACGGCCTGACTCTAGAGCAGGGTGAGCTAAAGCACCATCCTGTGCTTCATGTTGCTTTCTTCAGCAATCAGCTCTGAATTATTAATACACAGCACAAGGGAAATTTTATCCTCATCAGTGGGTGTTTGCTTAAGTTAAAGCGTACTTTTTAATTTTCCAATATACTTTAGCTTTAAAACCACCTTCAAAAATCATCAGCATTCCCAAATTATCTTGCTTGTGTTCCACTGAGAACCATCCTCTTTACTGTAATGAAAATAGCTTTGTAATATTGAGCACACTAACTTGTAGCTTGGAAATAGAGTCAAGCCCTTGGTCACAGTGAGTATTGTGGGCCTCAAGTATATTGCAAAACCAATAGCCCTTCTGATCCACTTCATGTTTTTTCATATGGACTGCCTAGCTTTCTCTCATGTAGATTTTTATTTCCCCCAGACTGCCTCTGAAGTCATCGAATTTAATTTGTTTCAAAAGAAGTAACTAAGCTTTTTGTTATTAACAGGTAAACACCTGTAATCCCAGTACTCAGGAGGCTCAGGCAAGCGGATTGTGAGTTCAAGGCCAGTTTAGGCTGCATAGTGAGATTCTGTCTCAAAAATAAATAAATAAGTAAATAAAATAAACACCAAGTAATAGCAGAGTCAAATAATACCAAGTCTGTCTTTAGGGAATTGGTTAAATTATCATGATAGTTCTATAAAATAGAATACTAGGTACTACTTAAAAGATACGGTGGCACATACCTGTCATCCTAGCACATGAGGAATCCAAGGTGGGAGGATTATAAATTCACGGCCTGCCTGGAGGACTAAATGAGACCCTGTGTCCAAAGTAAAGAGAGCTGGAGATATAGCTCGGTGTGGAGGCCTAGGGTTCAATCCCGAGAGGGTGGGGGGAGGGAAAGGGACTTTCCTGCTGAGCATGTAGCACATGCCTGTAATCCCAGCACTCAGGAGGCTGAGACAGGAGGATTGTTGTGAGTTCGAGGCGAGCCTGAGCTACATAGTGAGATCCTATCTCATTACAAAAAAAAAGGAGACACTTACATGGACAGGTAAAGAAAAATTTCCCAGGAATATTATTGGTGTAAAGAAACTGGATGTTGGGTAGAAGGGAGCATGCAGTGAGATGGTGTATATATGCATTGCCCAGAATAGTTCAGGAGGATAGACAGCTGTTGACAGTAGAGTCTAGGGGTGAAGTAGAGATTGAACATTTATACTCTTTAATTTATTTTTGCCATATTTTTTTGGTACCAGAACTCGAACTCAGGGCCTTGCACTTGCCAGTTGCTGTGCCATGAGTTAAATCCCTGGTCCTTTGCCATATATTTTTAAAACTAGCTCGAAAAAATTGTGTCTGGAGAACTTAAAACCAGGACAATAAAACTTTCCTTTTCCTCTTACCTAGAGAAAGCTTGAGAAAATACTTTTGATGTCTATATTTAGACCAGGAGAGCTAGAACAAGGAATCCGTTCTGTGCAAAATGCTCCAAACTGTATTTCCAACCTCATCTCCTTTCAGATTATCTCTGCCTGAGCCAAACGAATCTCCCCCTCTACTGTCACCCACAGTGCCTGTTGCTGTCACCTCAGCCCCCACCCCCTATCTCCATGCCTCTGAATCCTGCTGGTCTGGGAAGGCAGGGTCAGATGCCACCTCCTCCAGGAGTGTCCCTCCACTTCTCCCAGGGGAAGGCTAATCTCTTCCTTTTCCTTTCAGTATAATCTATACCTTTCTAATGCATATCACTTCCATTATTTAGACATATATTTTACCTTCCCTATTGAATTCCAAACCCTGCAGAAACAGGATTAATGTCAAATTCTTTTGTGTTCTCATCATCCTTCCTGCCCCCAACAAGATCTAGAACAGCGTTTGCATACAGCCGATTTGCAATAAGGTCTGTTGACATGAAATGAACGACTGAATATGTGAGAATTACATTTTGCAAAACCAGAAACAAGGTTTTAGAGCAAAACAGTGGCCCTCATCATTGTTGTACTTAGGGGGGGAAAAAAAGTAATCTGAAAGGTTTAATTCACCCTCAAATTTTTAGTAGGTTGTGGAGATGTAATGATAATAATCACAAGGTTTTCATGGGACTCACTGCTCATTATTTATTTTCCTAACAATAACTTCTTCATTTGAAAATTCAAACCAGTGCAGAGGCTGTTAAGAAAGGCCATATGAGGTTGGTATTGCAATAGGGCATTTGTTGTTAAACTATTTGCAAAAAGTACACTAATTGTCGTTGTCAATTTACAGCAGTTACCTTCGTTTTGTGGTAGATTGTTTGCTTCAATTGTAGATGACTTGTTCCTCTCTCCTTCTCCTAATATTTGCCTTGGTGGAATATTTGTAATTACCCTACCAACAAAACAACGCAACATGGGTAACCTAGTGTTTACAAAGCAACCAGTAAATACCCATGCTAGTAGGGATAAATTTAACAACAAAAATGGTCCTGTGAACTGAGATCAGAGTGCCTTCTCTCTTCAGATCCAGTATTTGGCACTGGATCCTACATAAGGGAGAAACAGATATAGAATTAAAATTACAGATGCATGATCACATTTGCCCTGAATCCCTGGTTGGGCATTGGAAGTTTGATCATTTTTATCCCTTGAAAACGCATTCTTGCTCTATCAGAAGGTATATATTCTTAAATAACAGACCCAGCATAGCTTTCTGATGTCTCTAAAGTCTAAATTGGATTGATATTGCAGTGAACCTTTGCAAATATTCTACCTGTTCTTGATCTGTCATTGCTTTATTACTATATATATTCTAAAACACTGGATGATGTCAACCAATATGATGAATTTGTACTTAGTGGTAGCAAAGATGATATTTGTGTTATTTATCAAATGATTTCTTCTAAATATTAAGTCATCTCAGTGCACGCCCCAGGAAAGGCCACATTAGGATCTTGTCTTGTAAAAACAGGACAGTTAGCTGAGCAGGGTGGCATATACCTGTAATCCCAGCACTCTGGGTAAATGAAGTGGGAGGATCAAAATTTAAGCCCGTGGGGTGGGGATATAGCTCAGTGGTGCCACCACTACTGGCAAGTACAAGGTCCTGAGTTCAATCCCCGGTAACCACCCCCGCCAAAAAATTAAAGTCCAGCTTGGGTGACTTAGCAAGACCTGTCTCAAAATAAAAAATAAAAATTGCTGGGGATGTAGCAGTGCCCAGGCCTGGGTGTTAAATCCTCAGTGCTGCCAGGGTAGGGTACAGTTAAAAGAAAGTCCTGGTCTTCCGGATGATCCTAGGAGGTCCATGGATATAGTCATATTCGTCTTCCATCCTGTCCATCAGTTATTTGTTTTTAAAATTCTTTGAGTTATGTTCCATGGTTCCTTAGAAATGATCTGAAATGAAAACTGTTGTCCTTTAGTTGGCAGGAGAAATAATTGGCATCAGAGTCTCTCGTTTGGGAATCATAATACTGGAAGGAGAGGAGTGCCACATTCAGGCTCGCCAACACTTTAAATCCATGTAGAAAGGCCAGCAGCAGCGCCATTGAACTCTATTGAAATTCATTGGATTTAGAAGCCTTTCAGAAAAGGGGAAATGGGAAAGTGGTTAGTGTTATGCTTCCAATGAGTGCTTATTTTGTAAACAGGAAGAGCTCGCATGTGTAGGAGATGAGACCCACCCATTGTTTTTTAAAACTAAGTACTTATTGCTTAGTTTATGAGTCATCCTCACTGTGGCTGATAAGGGTTTCCAAGAGTTTAATTCTCTTAGCCCTAGAGATGTAGGAGTGTGTGAGCGTGTGTGTGTGTGTGTGTGTGTGTGTGTGTGCGTGTTTGCTCACACACCAGAGTTCACTTGGACTTGGTGACGTTGATTGTAGCAGGTGCATCTTTGCCATCCAAGGACGACAGGGGCCTTTGTTTTGGTCCACTGTATTTTTCTTAGCTTGCAAGAGACAAGCGAACTCTACTGTGCGATTTTCACAGCATTATTCACGACCACCCCCACCCCCACCCCCGCTGCATAGAGCACCTCTTCTGCTCATTGTGAAACTTTGGTAGACCAGCTGTGCAGTAGCACAGGAGGGTGGTTAACTTCAGTCCAGAGAGTTGGACTTGCAAGGTTAGCTGGAACTTTTATAACCTTCAGAGCAGTAGTTGATTAAATAGAATGGAAAACTGCTCCTGTGCGGACCAGTTAGTTTTGCTTTGTTTTTGTACCACAGGCTTCTCTGTATGTCAGGCATCTGGTATGACAGATCTGCATCTGTCCCACGTGTTGGCATGCCACAGCTTACAGACCAAAGCCACTCCACCCTCTTTTTGTATGACCTATTGGCTGAGAATGCCTTCAATTTTTAGAATGGTTTTAAATAGAAGATAGTTAAAAATTATCCATCGTTTCATGGACTCTTAACAACAATAATAATGGCAAACCTAGAGCTTTCAATGATAATGAACAGCCTCACCATCACTACTTTATAACAAACCTATTTGTCATCCCCATTTTATAGGTAAACTCAGATTCACAGGGGTGAGGTCGCTTGCCCAGATTGGCACTGATCTCTGGGCAGTGGGTGGGTGGCAACGTGTCCTGTTGTGCTTCCCATCTCTCAAGTGTGCCTTGTTATCATGGAATGAGTGAAAAGGCACGGATGAAACTCCACATCCACCATTCCACCCAGCGCCATTTACTTCCTTCTCTCAATAGCCTATGGCACTTTTCTGCCGCTCAAAAGTTACATCTTTACAAGAGGCAAAAGGGGGCATCATTTCAAAAGTTAAAGATATAGGTTTGTGGAGAAGAGGAATCAGTTATTCTTGTGGAATACAAGAAGAGGAACAAGGACACGTCAACGGTTATAAATGGAGAATCCACAAAACCACAGCACTCTACCATCCACCGGTAAAAACAGGAAGTGGCAGTAGCACGCTGCTTTCTTACTCTTACAACTTCCTCCTCTCAGCTCAGGCCTCCTGCTAACTTTTTTAACCTCACCAAAGGCCAACTAAACTGATAAATTCTATTTCTGCCTTCATGCCTCTTTTAAATACCTCTTTTTAGGGTTTTAGTAGATGTTTGATTTGTACATCAGTCATACAGATTTCTTTTTTTAGACAAGACCAAATAGGTAACCAACAATGAGGCTACTTTAAGAAGTTTTGCACTAAAGAATTTCTACTTGATTACAAGGAAGGAAATGGGAAGAACTATACAAATAACTGCTTTCTCCTGGGCCAAGCTTTTTTTTTTTTTGGTACCAGGGATTGAACTTCGGTCCTTGCAAAGCAGTCCACCGAACCACTGAGCTAAATCCCCGGCCCTTGGGCAAAACTTTTTAAAACTAGCCTTTTTACTGGGCATGATGGTGCAAACCTGTAATACCAGCGTTTGGAAGGCTGAGACAGGATGATTGTCATGAGTTCAAAGCCAGCATGGGTTACATAGTGAGGCCAAGGCCAAGGCCTGAATTACATAGTGAGACCCTGTCTCAGAAACCAAAAGTAATAAGAATAACAAAAATAAACCCAACCATGTCATTCCTCAGTCCAAGTTACAAATACTACAAATAGCTACATGCTGCTAGATCTTAGTGTTCTTGTTCTCTGATGCTACCTGTGCCAACCTTAGACAAAATACTTAAACATTCCCGACCCTCACTTCAGTCCCTCTCACAAAAACCCTGTGTTTCTACTCCACTGATTCTTAGTCATAGGAGCCTGGAAAGCCCCTGAGTCTGAGCTTTCCGACAACACAGGAGGCGTGAGAACACTTTTCCTCTTGTTCTCCGTCCTCCATCAGGGTAGCCAACACTGCACAACCCTCCATCCTTTCTCCTTTTCTCTTTTCAACCAAGTTTCTGAATCTGCACTCTGTATGGGTACTTCCTTTAGGGAGAGCTGGGTTGGAGGAAGACCAGGGAGAGAGAGTAAAGATTTTTAAATGAATGAAAGGGTCAGAGGGAGGAGAGAGGGAGAGAGAAGACAGCAACAGAAGGGAGAGACTGGAGCAAGATGATTGGCCAAAAAGCTTTTCTATAGTTTATCTAGTTCTTTTGTACTATACTGTATTTTAATTTTTTTCTTATAAACATTCTGACTCGGCCAGCAGTATAAGTTTTGAAGTTAGAGCTGTGGGTAAATAAAAACAGGACTAATAGTAAAAGCTGCTTTTAAGCCCACTCAGGAGTTTTTCTATGAACTATTCTGCTCACTTAATTGAGGGTGGTTTAGGCTTCTAACTAGATTTAGAAGAGGAAGAATTACCTTTTTGTTTTTTGGCTCAGAGCAGGCCAAGGTGTAAATTTTTTCATTTGTCCTGAATCCTGGTTCATCTGACACCAACTGCCCCACCAGGCCACCCACTTTCAACCTGTGAAATCAGAGCCGTGTACCAGAGGTAAATGTGGCAAGGAGGACCTGTCTACCCCTGCTCAGGACTGGCCCCTGGGTCTTCTCCAGTAAAAACCAGTGATGACATCACCAAGGCACCCAGCGACTGGAGGGGTCTGAGGATGACCAGGAAACGGGCTGCAGAACAGACAGGCACAGACGGAGGGGGAACGTCCCCTTTGCCGCAAACATCCAAGCCCCCCAGGAACAATCAGGAGATAGAAACAGAAGGCCATCAAACACAGTCGACCTAATAACTTCTGACCAGATTGTTAGTATTGCCCAACAGATGCGCCCCTCTCTTTAGCCGATAAACTTTCTGGAACCCTCACCATCCTGGGGACTGCACAGTTGACAGCAGCTGCCCTCAGACCATCACAGATGTGATCAGAGGTGGTGCTGTGGGGAACTGCCAGGAACAGAGGAAAATATTTCAATATACGATCATCTGACAAAAAAAGGAAAAGAAGGAAAAAAGGGAGGGAGGGGAAAAAAGAAGAGGAAGAATTTCATAGTGTGATGAGCCTCAGATCACCTTTAGAAGGAAAGACGTGAGAGCAGAGTTTGAGAAATGCTCAAATACATATATCCTGCTGAAGTGAGTAAAGCTTGAATAAGTCAACCAAGAAAGCAGACAAGGCCTGGCCTTTTACGCAGCTAGTCAGCATCTGCCGGGAATGGCAGTGACTGCTGTCACTGCTTCCCTTTGTCACAGTCTCACCTGAGTCTCATCCCACTGCGACACTGGGCTGTGATACTAGCCCGGCCCCTCACTGCGTGTCACCACAGTACAACACATGAGAAACAGAAACGACTAAGATGCATGTGTCACAGGGCCGGAGCTCAGGGCTTCACGTGTCACTGCTCCAGTGAGGTCCACGGACCAGAAGCAGCAGCAGTTCTGGGGTGTTAGTTAGAAATGCAGAATCTCAGGTCCACTCCATAGCAGCCAAATTCCAGTATTTGTTTTACCAAGAATTGTAATTCATTGAAGTTTGAGAAAAGCTGCTTTCACCTTTGGCAAGGAGAATCATGCTAGGAGGGCTGGTTTAAGGGTTCCCTTGCTTTTGAGAAGAACAGGTCCTGGAGGAGTTGAGAGCACTTGTCAGCTAGGCAGCCCTAAACACCCCCTCGGAGCTATTCCTGGATTGAAAGCAATGGCAGCTGTTTCACCTCTACCTTCCAAGGGCTCTGGTGGGATTGGGAGTGTTGTATGAATCTTGCTGTATAACCTGACTTAAAATATAGTCTCACCCCTCTTAAAGTGTTATGAGGTTGTTTGTTGGTGGTAGATTTTAGGTATACTTTACATACAATAAAATCCCCCCATTTAAAGGGTATATTTGATAAGTTTACCTACCTATAGTTGTAAAATCACCACCACAACCATGGTATGGAACATTTTCATCACTTTTAACATTTTATTCAAGTTGTATCAGCATGTAGTATTTTAAAAGTAAAACTTATAGTATCCATACAATTTTGGGGTAAGTTATAGAAGACTAAAGAATCACAGTCCTGTCATTATGATGCAAAACAGTGACAAATATTTTTCATTAGAAGTCTAGAAGTTCATTGGTTAAGATATGTCAAAATTTTCTCACAGCATATAGAGTAAATATCCATGAAATCACTGGCACAAATATTTTAGAAATCATGGAGATCATGAGTGTCCCTGAAGACCAGAAGTGGATAAATTCCATTCTAGATTTCAAAAGTGATGAAAGGTAGATCCCAAAGAATGTTCCAGAGAAAATTATTAAATAGTTTGTTTATGGGCCGGGGATTTAGCTCAGTGGTTCTGCTGCCTGCCTTGCAAGTACAAGGTCCTGAGTTCGATCCCTGGTACAAAAATAAAAAATAGTTTTTTGTTTATTTGTAGTTACTGCAGGAAATAGTTCTCCAGCAAGGCCACAAAGCTTTTCTAAACTGATGTCATCTTTGGAGATCAAGTGAACTAATAGGTTACTAGACCATATTAGGGTAGTCTTTTAGTCAGGTATTGGCATAGTCTCACGAACTTGCTGATGAGATCTTAATATTTCTAAGTTCACCAAATTCTTAGCAAAGGACCTAATTGTGGATTTGGTGTTGCATGTAAATAGGCTGATAGGTGAATTGAACCATCATGTCCTGTAATATAGTAATGGAGACACCTAACAAAGCAATGAAATAAAAAAAAAAAATGATTCTGGTTACTGGTGGAGGATGGATCTGAGAAGGCAATGAAAGGGAGACGGTTAAAGATCATCACATTTACCCAGAAATTACATATGGCAGTGCCTTGACGGGAATGCTGTCAGAGGAGATGGGAGGTATTTGTCAGGTCTCACTAGAGTAACAGATTTAATATAATAATTACTAATAATAACATATAATATATATGTGCTGTATAAGGTAGGCTTACAGGGACCGCCTGTAGGGTGAGGTGTGGAAGGATATAAAAGGGCTGTCTGTGTGCTGGAGAACTAAACAATCCAGTCAGAGGTGGAGGAGCTGGAACTACTGCAGAATCCTGGTGGTGGTGGAAGGATCTGCATCAGAAGGCTGAAGAATCGAGCTGGGAGGCTCAAGATTTGGGAGGTTGAAGGGTCTGCACTGGAATCCTACAGGTGGATGTGCCAAGGTGATGAAGACTGGAGCAAAGCTTCTTTCTTCTTTCCCTTTTTATTCTATTCAGACTACAAGACTGTTGGCTGGTGCCACTCACACCCCAAGTGGGTCTTCTGTTTTCAGTAAATCCACCCAACCACACCTAGAACTATGCTGACCCAGTCAACTGGGTGCTTCTTACTCGAGTTGACACAACAGTTAACTATATCACAGGGTCAAAAGCACATGTATTTGGGTACAGTTTGGAGGTATAAAGAGAGAACATTGCCAGTAAATACGAGGGATGAGAGTAGTGGGGAGATCAAGGGCGACTTCCAGGGTTCCAGCATGATCGTGGACCATCTCCAGATGGGCTTGGCTCTTTTCAGTGTAGCAGTGGCTCAGATGAAGGTGCACTGACAATATGAATCTAGTGAAGTAGCTAATATGAAATAAGAAGAATTAATAATTTCAAAAGATACCATAAGATTTGAGATAAAATTAACAGAAATAAATGGAGTTCTATAACCTAGTTTTAAAAAAAAATGTACACAAGATAGAACCAGGCAGACTTAGTCTAGTAGCAGTTTACACTAGAAGTTCAAAAAGAATTAAAAACTGTGATAGGGCTACAATAAAAATGAACCTGAAATAGGTTGCCTTTAAAGAAGTACGATGTCCAGTATTGGAAATTAAAAATCCTATCATGCTTTGAACAGCTTGGACAAAAACTGATGCAGTGTCTTAGTGACTTTCCCATCACTGGGACAAAATACCCAACACCCACAACTTAAAGGAGAGGTTTATTTTGGCTCACAGTTTAAGTACAGGGTTGGATGTTTCCCAGGAAGAAATAGGATGGCAAAGAGACATTGCGGAGGAAAAGGCACGCAACCCATTGCATCCAGGAAGCGGACGGAGAAGGGATGAGCCAGGGACAAGAATACCCTCTTCCCGGTCACACCCCATCCGGGGCCCACCTCCTAACAGCACATTCAGTTCCTGAACTCAATGGGTGAACCCACGATTGAGTAAGGTGCCCCCAAGACTCAGCGAACTTCCAAACACATGAGGTTTTGAGGGGACATTGTAGATCCAAACCACAGTGGGTAGCATTGTGCTCAGCTTGGCACACTGTCCTTGGAAAGGACAGTTGAACAACTGCACCATGAGACATAGTCAACCCCGGCTCTCTCCTACCATGAAAGGAGCAGCTGAAAGGAGTAGAGGATTTCAGTCAAATAACACAGTCTTAAAATGAGCACTACTAAAAGGTTGGTTAAATAGAAGGGAGATAAGCATTCACATAGATTCAAGTAAGTCTAGAGGTTCCAGTGAAGACCCAAGGGTTGAAACAGCAGGAGTGATTTCAGCTCAGCCTCAGTTCTAAAGCATGGGAATTTCCAGAAACAGAAGGGCTTGCATAATGCATTCCTTGTCAAAAAGGTATTTTGTGGGTCTGGATGCCTGTGTGTTGGTAACCACAAGCAGAGAGGTCTCCTGTCCTGAGTGGAGGACAGGACAGGGTTATCTCTGAAGGTCTCCCTGATGCAGAAGTCTACACTTGCTCTTAGCCCAAAGGCTGAGAACTGAAGCTCAAGTCTAGAATTCTAAGTTTCCTAACAGGCCTCTTCTTGGGGGACATAAAGCTCTTAGGGTGTCCCTGTACCACATCTTACAAAGTACTGATGACATGAGGGTTCTTACAAGCTCTGACCATGTTCTTCATGGTTCTAACTCCGACCACCCCTTCCCCATGTCCCATGTACAGTTACACAATCCTCTTCTTGTCAAGACTAGACACAACTTTGGAAGAGTCCACACCTCACAGACCAGTTGTCATGTAAGAATGCCTTCTCCAGCACCATGGTTCTAACTCCGACCACCCCTTCCCCATGTCCCATGTACAGTTACACAACCCTCTTCTTGACACAACTTTGGAAGAGTCCACACCTCACAGACCAGTTGTCATGTAAGAATGCCTTCTCCAGCGACCTGTTTTGGCCTCGGCCCTATTAATACTGTGGCCAGTGGTTGGCAGTGTGGAAGCTTAAATGATACTCGCATGAAACGGAAAAATGGATCACTTGTATTCCGCATTGTTAGCACAAGAATACCATCTTGTGTTTCTCTTCCAGGAAACCATAATTGCATGTTCAGATATCTGTTTGGACAAATAGGGACATCATTATGCTCAAAACAAAAGCGTTCAAATAAACCATCACTCACTCCTCTCTGATCTCTCTTTAAGATGTCGTATGTCTCAAGCCATCTCAGATCAATTTTCTCAAACCGTTCTATGATCTATTAGTGTCAATTAGATGACAGATTGCTTCTTTCTAAGAATCTAAACAGAGGTATACTTATCTAAATTTTAATCTTATTCACAGCAGATTCTGGTGTGGTCTCAAGTATACTTAGAACGTTGCATACAAAAGTTGCTTCTTAGTGAGCTGCTAGAAAAAGATTTCTGTTTTATATGAGTTTTGGGAGGAATACAGAGGGTCTCCAGAAGTTAAAGGCAAGGGCTGTGGGCCTCTCAGTACATGTTACTTTCTGTAGGGTGTGATGTTAGCTCCCTTAAACATGGAAGTAAGAGGGCTGTTTTCATCGCTGTGGGAGCACCTCATTCAGCCCAATTTAAGTGTGGGAAAGAAGAAAGAGGAGTGGCTTACTGAAATCTTCCCTAATTAACACTGCTTGTGCTTGAGAAAGGAAAAGGTGATAGGAATCTGTGAAGAACTTCCTTACCTCTTTGCTAAGGGTTTTCAGAGGCTCACTGAGAGTCATCTACAAAGAGATTCAACCCACAGAAAGTTTAAGGAGGTAACCACGTCAAGAAACATGCGGTTCTAGGTTCTAGGGACTCTTAGCAGAGGGGACACTACAAGTATTTCCACAGAATGTTTCTTTTGCTGTTAAATTTTCAATTTCTCCCAAGTCTAGGGCCTTTGCTAAATCATTATGTAGATGTTGGTAATTAGCCCCTCCTGCTAGGACAACTTTCTGCAAGGTCATATTCTTTATTTATTGACCTCGGTTCTACGGTAATATCTCCTCTCCTGGTCAATCCCAGCAGAGTCCCAACAGGGCACATGGTGGCTCCAGAACAACACGTGGGAGGTCCTAGGGTCACCATCCTGTACCTACTGAGAAGCCCATTCTGTTCTGTGCCTTCGGGGCCAGTCCTTGCACGCGAGAGAACACAGAGAATCTCAGAGTGTGCTTCTTCAACATAAGTATTGCTTATCTTATAAGGTAGAGAAAAATCAAGCTGCACTGTGGTCCTATATCTTTGTCTCTGACAGAGGATATCAAATCAAGCTCTATTACAAACCTCAGAATTACTGGGTTAGTTAATAAGTGCTTATTCTCCATTTCTGGTGTCCCTCAACTGGAATAGAGCATAAGGACTCTCCCTCTTAATCACCTCCTCACTTAGGGATCTTAGCTAAATGAATATGTATCTGAGGGCAGGTCCTTAATAATCACAATCAACCTAAAATCCCCTTTAATGGCAGGTATAGTATGACCTTTACCAGTGTTGGGTTTGTGTTCTCTCTCCCAGGGTCTACTTTACCTCGATGAAGCACTGTTCCTCTTCTCTTTTCTGGCCAGTTTCTGGCAGCCCATCTGTTCCCCTGGTGACTACTTGTCTGTCCAGGGCTGTTCCGCACACAGGAGAAGCCAAATGTTATGGGGCCAGGGAGAGCTGGGAACAGTCATTCTGCCTAGGCTATGAAAGGCCTCTGATCTGGGACCAAGAGCAACAGGTCTCAGGTGTGAGATGGGAGAGGACAGGGTAGGCCCCCGCACTGAGAACCTCATGCTGGGCCAAGGCCCTCTCAGCAGTGCTTGTTAGGAAAATAATTGCCTTTAATTGCTCAAACTTGGAATCAATTGCAGTGATGTATTTTTGTCCTAGGGATATATTTTTCTACAACAGGAAATGAGTACTTTCACTTGGAAACTGCAATATTTTTTTCCTTTTTAACAAGAAGGCTTTATTTGCAGTTATCATGTCTGTTTTAACTAAACGATTCAGAAATAATCTGTGTAATCTCTCACATCATTGTAACCACGCTCTTTCTTTAGAAGGATTTGATAATGAGCTAGATGTACTGAAACAAAAACATGAGTTCATCACTGGAAAAAAAATTTCACTATACACAATCGTCCAGATTTCTCCACTAGTTAAAAGAGGTGCGTATTAACCTATGAGGAGGCGGGTGCAAAAGAGTGAATTGGATTGGTGGTATAATGTATGAAAAGTAGCTGTGGAGTGATTGATTATATGGTTTGGTTTGTATCTTTCTGTTAAAAGTGAGAATCTACAGATGGAAAAAGTTAAGCAAGCTGCCCAGAGTGACAGGGTCCCTCTCTTAAGACTACTGTAAGCTTTCCCCTTTACACCCCCTGTCTCACCCTGTGTAACGAGAGTCCACATACCACAGACTACAGAAGCTTTCTTTCATCATGTGGTCTTCAAGTCATCTCCACTGAAACGTTCCCAAAGAGCTACTTGGGCTTTGATTCACATAAAGGATTTGAGCTCATATAGTTACAGAGATTGCAGTGAGTACTTATTTATTTAGTTACTTTTTTTTTTTGGTACCGGCGATGGAGCTTGGGTTCTTGTGCTTGCGAGGCAGGCGGCGGAACCACTGAGCTAAATCCCCGGCCCTGAGTACTTATTTATTTGATAGAATGTTTTTATTGAACCTCTCAAAGCAAGGTGACTAATAGAGTCCACATTTTGTATACTATTAACTGTATAAATAGGCCTTTGCCTTTCAAAAATGCAAGGCCAGAATATATTGTTTCCTAGTTACTATAACAGGATTTATTTTCTTTACCTTAGGATACTTTTGACTTCGGTGACATTGCTGTCTATATATTCAATAAACCTTCTATTGATTTGCTCTAAGGAAACAGGTAAGCTGAGAAGGTGTCTAATTTTATTGAAGTCAGGGCAAATGATTTTCATGCTGTGACAAGATGATGTTCTCTCTGTTCAGCAACTTGATGATTAAAAAGAAAGACTCAGCCATAAAGAACGAGAAAATAGATTCATTCATAGGAAAATGGATACATATTGAAGATATACTCCTAAGAGAAATAAATAAGTCACACATGTGTAAATACCGAATAGTTTCCCTGGTGTGAATAATCTACAATAAAACACAAGATCTTAATAAGATTACTGTCATTTAGAAATGGGAAGAAAGGAGCTAAAGGTGTAGGGAAGGTGGGATGGGTAGGGGAAGGGTAATAAGGGAAAAGAAAAAAATGTAAGATAATGAAAAGATGAAAATAAAGTGTTTGTAGATGGGGAGGGGAGGAGGGGGTGAAGGGAGGGCAGAGGTAAGGGGAAAAAATGAGAATCAAGACTTGTCATGTAGAGGTACAAGACCCCAACAATGAATGTAACTGTACTATATCCCTAAAATGTACCAATAAACTCAATTAAAGCTGAAAAAAATACTGAATAATTTCTCTGGTGTGAAAAAAGGGAGGCTGAAGCAGGAGGATCACTTCAAATTTGAGACCAGCCTGGGATACATAATGAGTTCCAGGGTAGTCTGAACTAGATAGTAAGACCATGCCTCAAAAAATAAAATAATTAAATAAATAAATAAAAAGACTTGATTTTGACCTGCAGTAACTGGAAGACTTCTCATGGTATTTACCTAGAGAAACAGGCAGCGACATTTAAATTGTCATGGACAGTGAGAAAATAGTGTTGTCATTGGAAGTGAACATCAGTTGTACTTGTTTTTCTAGTTCCAGATGACTTCAATTTAAAGGCTTCAGTTTTTCCTTATGTCTTTGTAAATTCTAAACTAATACCCCATGTTTTCATATAATAACCTCCAACGTTTTAAAAGTAAACAGACCTTTTATTCTCCTTTGTGCATACTCCAAAGAGAAAATGTTACTCTTCAGGCTGTGTGGGAGTAAGCAACCCACCAAGGACTTAAATTCCCTGGGCAGTATAATACCTGAAGCTCTTGTTTTCTGTTTCTGGGACACTGGATTATGTTTGTAATACTGTGACTTTTACATTAGCTCAAGCCATATTGGCCAGCTATTATTGTGTACAGATGCCTGGAACATTTTGTAATAAATTCAGGATCTAGCCATTGTCTACTTTAAACACCAGTCTTAGGAGAGAGTAAACAAAAGTTTAATTGTAGCTTGTAACCCATGTTACTTTCTGTGAACCTTTTGAAAACATGAACTAAACTGTTACAATGAAATAGCAACGCTGAGAATATCAAATTCTAATGAATGGTTTAGAATTTTAGGACTTGTTGAGATGAGCTGTTTGACCACTTTAGAATTTTGCTGTAGTCAAATTACTCATTAAACAGATCTATCTGCTGCTTTCTTTTGGGAGTTGCATATTTTTGAACTGAATTTTACAAATGATCAGAATTCTTATGTGGTGACTATTAGATGCTTCTAGTGTTTTAGAACGAGATAGCTAGGGTGCTATGAAGATAATTCCTTGTTAGCCTAATCAGCTCAGGTAATTAATTTAGCAGGAAACTTTTGCCTCAATCATCAGGATCTTGTAAAGTCAAATCTTTTTTCAGTGGTTTACACCAAATTTGAGAAAAAGATCAGAGTGGGAATTCCCGATCCACACCCCAACCCCAAGGTACAGATGGCTAAAAATAAGCTTTGTGACCTAATAGTTCATTTGTCATGCTTTTGTATCCAACATGAAAAAGGAGAAATAGTAATCGTGCGTGACATTTTAAAATGTCAGGAGGGTTGTTTTATAATGGCGATGCCTTAACCTAGCAAAACCAAGATGGCTGTTTATTTGAGTTTGAGAAAGGCATCAAATATTATGGGAGGTGGCCAACAGAATGAAATGTTGGCTGTTTTTAATTTAGACCTTCTCACTTTCTTATGTCCTCAAATTTCATTTTTAAATAGGCTGCATGGTTTATGAAAAGCTGGGAGAACAAGTCTTTGGTACTACGGGGAAGCTGGTAACCTTTGGAGCCACTGCCCTGCAGAATATTGGAGGTAAGAAAAACATGTTTTTCTATACATAATTCTAAAGTATGTTGATACTATTTATTATCTTTTCTAAGTCTGGGGGTTAGGTGTCCACATAAAATTCAACATAATTCAAATAGTAATCACCTGGTTGCTAAAATGGAACATGGGAAGTAGAGCATAGGTAGTGAGCACTTATTTAAAAGCAAAAACCTGCAGGGGCAGCTAAAGGTACCTTGTGTCTTACTGAAGGTTAGTGAGTCTAAGACCAGGCTGGTAACCTTTCATAGAGCTTGCAACGTGAGCCTTAGTATCATCTTTCTAAAAATGTTCTCATTTCCTTCCAGCAATGCTAAGCTACCTCTTCATAGTAAAAAATGAACTACCTTCTGCCATAAAGTTTTTAATGGGAAAGGAAGAGGATTTTTCGTAAGTTATAGACTATTTTTTGTGATATAATTAAAATATTTTAATTTAAATGTGGGCTAACCAAAGCTTTTGTTTTGTGAAAATTGCAGAAACAAAGTTTTTTTGTTTGTTGTTTTAACAATAAATCTCTTTAGAGTCATATGCATAGAAGAAGCAGGAGGGGCCATTTGATTATGAGCATTTAAAAGGTATACTTGGGGCCGGGAATTTAGCTCAGTGGTTCTGCCGCCTGCCTTGCAAGTGCAAGGTCCTGAGTTGAACAGTTTTTATCACTGTTAGTTTCTCTGTTTCTCTTCAATAGATAAGTGTAGAAGCCAGAGTTCCTAGTGTTCCGGCCTTGGGATTCAAGGTCAGATCCATAGGATCAGGCAGAAAGAAATGCCTACCTGTGGTGACTGGATTCTTGCTGCTATTAGTCAAACAAAACAAAAAGGAACTTTCTCTTTCAATAATTGATAAGACAGGTTGTAATCTGACAGAATGCAATGTATACATTCAGCTTTGAAGCTACATAAATAATTCAAAGGAATGCCACATTTGGCCAATGGGAGAGGAGGAAAAAAACAATACCCCCTTCTTCCATTACACAGGCAAAGTAAAGGGATAGTGGTTAGGTCAACGTGTCTGGATAAAACCGGAATAGTGATCAAACATTTGATGGTAAAATTAGTATTAAAAGTTAACTAAAATACATCATAAAATTTTACATCTGAAGGGGAAGAATGTCACTTTCTGAACAAAAACTATAACCTAGCTGCTTACCTGCCTTTCAGACCCTGGTATGTGGATGGCCGATTTCTGGTGGTGATAGTTACCTTCGGCATCATTCTCCCTCTGTGTCTCCTGAAAAACTTAGGTAAAGAAATACCTTAACTTCATCATAGTGTTTCCAGCGCCCAGACGAATCAGAAACCTCACAAAAATGGACAGTTTTGCCTTCTGCTTCCAGTTGTAGAGTAACAAGTGAATCATAAATTACGAGAATTAATCAGGCCCAGCAGTACTGTCAAATGTAATCCCAGCCAACTGGAGGGTTGCAAATTCAAAGCCAGCCTGGGAAATTTAGTTAGACCCTGTCTCAAAATGAAATTGAAAATAAAAAGGGGTGAATGTGGCTCAGTGGTGGAGTTCTTGCCTAGCATGCATGAAGCCCTGGGTGCCATCCTCATTCTGCAAATAAAAACTAAAGAGAGCGAAAGCAGTGCTGGTGTGTATGTGATTTCCTAAATAGTCCCTCTCCGTAGCTGGAAGGCCTACAGAGAGGTCTTGAGGCCTGGACAGATACTGCAGTTTGCGACAGCACAACTTACAGGCTGCTCTAAAAAAAAGTCTAGAAAATGGACTTCTCCCATGAGGTCTTAAATACTCTGATTATTTAGACAAATAGATTTTTAAATCTAATATCAAGACACAGTTGCTTATGTTTATGCACAGAAGTATATGAATCACTCAGAAATTTAGAACCTAGCCAAGCGAAATGATTTCTCTTGCTGAAGGGAGTGAAATTTAAAGTTTAAAATGACAGATGATGTCCAAACCAAGTCATATCCATTTGGTTTTGACATTTGTTTCTGTGCTTGTATGTGGAGACTGGTATGCCTGGTACTTTGGGAATTTAACACGGTTTCCATCCAGTCATAAATCTCAAAGATGCATTTTCTTTAAATCTGACTCAATTCAAGGCAGAAGTATGGATGAAGATCTTCCAAAAACACAGGGTTTTTATTTTTGTTTTGTTTTGGCTTGGTTTAGAAATGTCAGGTTTTGGTAGCTTCTATGGAATTTATAAATAGATGTGTTTAAATTCCTTACTTTTTGTTCTCTGAATCTGCATGTAGGCCTTATCCATATGCATAGCAGTAGCTCTATCCTGTTTTCAGAGGGGCCCTACCAGGAGGCTGCAGGCCATGGCAGCACAGTAGGAGCTCTCCAGGCCTTCGAAGGGGAGGGAGTGAAGATCCGCAGAGGGCCCATTGATCTCTAGAAATTCACCTCATCTCTTCCCTGAGTGCCTCCCATCTGGGGAGGAAAGTATTACAACTAACACTCAGTAAGCACACAGTAAGTTCCACCCAGAGGCTCAGGGAGTAAATGGGTTTGCCCATCAGACTCCACCACATTCCAAAAACTCACAGACATAGGGCGAGAGCCAGAGGCTCCTTTTCCCTGGATTCTGAGAATCTACATTCTCTAGTGTGCCAGAAAGCACTGGACTCAGCACACTGGGTTTAATACCCTCAATGAAAGCCTCCTGTTTTTTACTAAACTAAGTAGCACTGCCAAATAAGAAACCTTAGCCAGCCAGCCATGGTGTCACTTGCCCGTAATCCTAGTACTTTCTGAGGGACTGAGGTAGGAAAGTGGCAAGTTCAAAACCACCCAGGCCAACTTGGCAAGATCCTGTCACAAAATGAAAAATACAAAATTACTGGGAAGTGTAGCTCAGTGCAGAGACTGTGGTTTCAATGCACAGTACCACAAAATAAATAGGTTAATCAAATAAATAAATCTCATATACAGTGGCATGTATGTACATTATTAAAGTCCCACACTTTGCTTGAAGTAATGCATCAAAAAATAGAAGTAATGAGTGAAATAATAATAGCAATTAATTTTTTTTTTCCTTTTTAAAGGGTACCTTGGCTATACCAGTGGATTTTCCCTGAGCTGTATGGTTTTCTTTCTAATCGTGGTAAGTGCCAACTATTGGTTTGTCCTTGACATGTGTAATGCCAGGCAATAATTATTTGTTACTTGGTTTTAATAAAATCTATGTGTTCTCTTATATTTTTTGATACCAGGTTATCTACAAGAAATTTCAAATTCTCTGCCCTTTCTCACAACTAAATTCAACAATAAGTGCTAATTCAACAGATACTTGTACGCCAAAATATGTTACCTTCAACTCAAAGGTATGTCCCTTAAAGATAAACATGAGCATTTTTATTAAGAGAAGTATATTTCTCGTACTTGTAGTTACACTGTTTCGAATGTACTCATTCTTGAAAGAACACACAGTAGCATCACTTTTGTATTCCACAATCCATTCAGAAACCATTAAAAAATACACAAATGCTTCACCAAGCTGTGACCTTAAGCATTCTCTGAAAATCTCTTTCTAGATAATAACTGTCTCAGCTCTTTCTGTGCTGTGTAGAGTACTAGGTGATGCTTTAAAATCAGATTAATAACATCTTTAGCTTGACAGGGTGGTGACAACAAGAATACTACAAACTGCCTCAGCTTGCACAGTTAGAGACACCGCCACAAAGGCACTTGAAAAGCTTTCATACTACTAAGAGGGAGTTGAAGCTGAGTTTGGTAGCACATGCCTGTAATCCTACCATTTTGGGAGGCTGAGGCAGGACAATCACAAATCCAAGCGCGGCCCCAGCTTAGTGAGATCTTGTCTCAAAATGAAAAGAAAACATTTTTAAAAAGAGGTCCAATCCTCAGTACCACAAAAGAAAAAGAAAAAGATAGGGTTGATACTGCGGATTATGCAGTCAACCAAGGTTGGGATTTGGACCCTTAAACAAGACATCAAGCCCTTGCCATGAAAATGAGAATCTTGTTCTGCATCTTTCAGGGTTTTGTGGAAACGTGCCTGGCACATGGCCTCAGCAAAATTAGATGTTACTTTTCCTTCTCTACCAGCTTTTTTTTTAACATGAGAAGTTATACTGAATTTGAGTTTTTAAATTTTATTTAAGAATACTAAATATATTCTCTCTCTCTCTCTCACTCTCTCTCAACTGTAAGGGACAAAGCTAAAAAGTGAGCTGTAGAACAAATTTTCCTTTAGATGCCATCTTTTTAGTATGCTTTTTTTTTTTTTTTTTTTGAGACGGGGGTCTCACTGTGTTGCCCAAGCTGGTCTTGAATTCCCAGGCTCGAGGGATCCTTCTGCCTCATCCTCCTGAGTGACTAGGAGTGCAGGTCCATGTCACCACATCCAGTGCTTAGAGTGTGCTGTGCTGCACCTGTGGCAGCACAAAGAGCAGGCAGTAGAGGCGGAGTTCCTGGCCAAGTCACCGAATATGTTTCAGGGAGATAGAGATAGCCAGGACCTGTCTGCTGCGGCGACCAAGCAGATGATGGAGGAGAGGGGCCAGGTGACTGGTGAGGCCCATGAACATGGGATGTGCGTGCCTGGGGTTTATAAAACACACTGTAAGAGCCAAATCTAAAGGCCTCTATGTAAGGGTCTAGTGGCCCGAGTTAGATATGACCTCTTAGAAAAGCTGCTCTTATTTTTAAGATCAAAACCCTCCTGAAAAAACAAATAATCTGGGGATCCTGAAGAGCTTTCAGATAAAAGAATGACAGCTCAGAAATACTCTGTAGTTGTATGGCAAAAACGTCTTTTCTTAATGTTTATGGTTTTTTCTTTTAAACAGACCGTGTATGCTTTACCAACCATTGCGTTCGCCTTTGTCTGCCACCCATCAGTCCTGCCCATCTACAGTGAGCTTAAAGAGTAAGAGACATGAATTTTACATCTTAATTATTTTAAACCTCCTCATCAGTAGGCCAAGTTCTGCATTAAAGATTTGTAAAATGAACCTACAGAGATTCATCACCCATCTTCAATATTTACTAACATTCTGCCTTTCTTGAGCAAGTATCACATTAAGAAAAAAATCAGAAATCTCCAGTGTTTTTAGCCATAAATATAGAAAGTGTCCAACCATGTGGGCTTTTTAATTAATTTGGTTCTTCAGATACCATAGTATATTATGTGTGTTCAAGTATCTGTGTTGCTTTTTGTTGCTTAGGCTTATTTTACAAGTGGGTGATAATCTTCAGATTGATCTGTAAATTGTCTCTGATTTGCTTGTTGCTTTGGGTGGAAAAGGCTGGAAAATTGGATGATGAAAAGTAAATATTAAAACCATAAACTAGAAAAAAATGTTCACCTCGAATTATTAAGATGATTCTATGGATTTATTTTTGCTTGTCAGTTTAGAGAGGACTAAAGGCCTGCTCACAACAGACTCACCCTACATAAATAGGCACAACGACATGATTTTAAGCCCAGGAAAGATATATTACGTAGCTATTTACTTGCATTTTGAGATTTTTAAAAAATGGAGGCGATTTAGCATTGTTCTTCTTTCATATATAATTGATACATAGCTAAATTTTGAGAAATCTACATATATCTACATATCATTCCTTCTTGATGAGCTGTGTTTTGGAAATTTGAGTAGGTCTTGGCATCTCTTATGTCTACTATTCTAGCTTTTATTATGTCATTATATCTCCATATGCCCTTGACATCGTAGGTTCTGTCAGGATACAAACAAATGTGACTATCTTTGTCTACTATGGAGTACAAGTCTTGTGAATTCACTATGTGAGCCACTAAATGAAGTTAAACATTATCCCAGCCTCAGCATAAACTTGACCTAAGAGGGAGCTGTGAGTCCCTGGGCACTTACTGCTCCAGAGACACAGACTTTAGGTGTATCTTGGGGCTGCTTGCTGGGAAAGCAGAGCCTGAAGAACAGCTTCACAGAGTTCCCGAGGTCAAGTTCCTGCTCTGCTGCTGTTGTGGGCCTGGGAGAAGAGCACTTGGGTTGCTTCTGCTTTTTTTCCTGTGCATGGTCAAATGTGGGGATCGGAGAAAACACAGTTATGAAAGACACTGTCAGCCCCTCAGTTGAGAACTCGTTGTAAAAGCCTGGGAAAAACACTCAAGGGAGTGCAGTTCATGGTGTCTGCCTCACAATCCCCATGTGGTACTAAAGGAAATTACCCTGCCATCCTTGCTGCCCCAGTGTGACAGAGGGAAGATGAAATTAGTATTTTCTTGTGTTAACCTTGGAGCTTCAATTCCTTCATACAGTTTTAAATTTTTGAAATGTCTTTATTTTTGTTTTTAGTCGATCCCAGAAAAAAATGCAGATGGTTTCAAATATCTCCTTCTTTGCCATGTTTGTTATGTACTTCCTGACTGCCATTTTTGGCTACTTGACATTCTATGGTAAGTAGCTTCCGCAGGCATGTACACACAGGTGTTGGTAAATACATTAGCAAAAGTCAGCACCACAGGAACCATTAACGTGGAGGTATGGAAGAGCAGCACAGCTACCCGTCGGTTTTGTTTTTGTTTTCTTATGGCAAATGGGGATTCCTTTTATATATTCATGCAGACTGCAAAATGAAATAATTACCAAAACAGTATACTGTTTTTATTTCCTGGTAGCGTCCTTAAAACAAACTGCATTTTCAAAGCATACCGTCTTTACTTAAGAAGGTTTAAACTACACCAGAGAAGGCTTTCCTAATTGATACTGCAAACTGGGTCAGATTCCATTAATAGAAAAGAGAGACAAAGACAGATGTTGAAAGTGAGAAAGAGCAGGGTGCTACACTCATGACATTCGGTGTTAATTAAAAGTAAAACACCTAATTGTTCACCAGAAGTTAAAGCCTTACAGAGACTGAAAGGAAAGACCTGGGAAGTTAAAAGGAGAAAAAAATCCGAAAGAGAAAACAAGGTTTCATTTGAAATTGTTACTGACTCTATTTAAATAGTTGACCTGCTTTTGCTACTTTTTACACTCTCCTACTCAAATGATCCTAAGCTTTATTTAACATCTTTCCTTAGCATTATAATTTGGGACTTAATTTAAATAAATATATTTCATAGTCTCCTCTATTGAACAATATTTAATTGGGGAATTTTTTTGTTTTTGGTTTTTTTTTTTGAGACAGGGTCTCACTATGTAGTTGAGACTGACCTGGAACTCACTATGTAGTCCAGGCTGGTCTCGAACTCACAGCGATCCTCCTGCCTCAGCCTCCCGAGTGCGCCACCACGCCCAGCCTGGGGAATTTTTTTATAAACAGAAATATCTCAAAATTTAAATACATTTAAAGATTAATTCAACTTGGGGAGAAAGGCCACTCTGTATAGCTGTATTATTATTTTCATGAGCAATAACATTATCTTATGAATCCATACCTGCATTTAGTTTTTCATTAAAATGGTACTTCTGAGGTTCCCACAGAACTGCAGGGCTGGGGTCAGCAAAGGGAAGGCGTGAGACAGAATTAATGTTAACTGAGTAATCTCACTGTCCAAGGTGATTTTTCTTTGTAAATCAGTTTTTCCACATAAAATACGATACAAAACCCTTTCATATTCTTCCATGAAAGAAAAAGGCTCAACCATTTTTAAGTGGTTATGAATTTTGAATTAAGAAAATGAGAACTGACATGACTTTGATTATAAACTTTGGTCCTTATTCAGAAACTGTGGTTCAGATTAGAATTTTAATTCCAGACCTAGAAACTTGAGGTTGGCATAGCAAGAATCCCGGAAGGAAAGAACACACAACAGGAAATGATCTCTTTTCCAGAGAACAAGCATTTTTGTACTCTTCTGTGACTACCATTCCAGCACTGATGGTCTTTGAAATAACACTTTCTGAAGTTCTAACTAGAGAAAAATTCAAAATAGTACCTACCTACACAAAATACTTTCATGACAAAAGCATCCACAGGAGAGAATTCTTTCATGGTAGTGGTGAAGATGGGTTAGTGTCTCTGCTGTGTGGCCACTGAAATTTGGGTTATAAGAGAAGGATCTGAAAGAAAGAAGTTCACGTGGCCCGCAGTCCCTGTAGCAACACTGACCACTTGGTGTGGCTTGAAGAGCAGCTTCTGGGTGGGGGGGAGTCTAGATTAAGAGGAACTCTGTGCTTCAGCTGGGTGTGTTATTTAGTATAAATGAAGCATTCCTTCTAGCTGAAGTTACTGTGCACTGTAGAGCAGGTCTCCCACCAGGGATTTTTCCTTTAATTTTAAAAATTCTTTTAGTAGATACTTCCAAACCTTGTCTTCCTGGCCCTGTGGTTTGCAAATTTTTGTTTGTCTAGAAAAACTGTCATTTAGCACCACACTGTCTCGCTTTAAAACCCTCTTACTTTTCTCTTGTTTTAGAAAATGTGCAGTCAGACCTCCTTCACAAGTACCAGAGTAAAGATGACATTCTCATCCTGACGGTGCGGCTGGCGGTCATTGCGGCGGTCATCCTCACAGTGCCGGTGTTATTTTTCACGGTGAGTAAAATCTCTGATGCAGCCTGAGAAGAACTGGGCTCTCGCCTTTCCTAAAGAGCCTGCTCCAGAGAGAGCTGCTCGCAGGTGACTTCCCTGGCCGCCTGCACCACATCGGGGAAAGAGCCCGAGACGCCATGTTCTTGGCACAGCACATGGGGTGGGTGATTTAGCGTAGCCTCCGGGAACAGAACCTGGTTCCTGGTGAATTGCCATAGCGAAAAATACGCTGATCAAAGAAAACAGCGAATGCTTACACTTTTAAAATGTATTACGGTCAAAGACACAGTGCCACTAATCTTCCTCGGAAACACGCCCCCCACCTCATCGTTCTTGGCACTGTCTGAAGCGGTTCTGGAAGTCCTCCTTCCTGAGTGTCTTTAGCTGTGATGCCATGGCTGTCTTAATGTCCTGAATCCATGAAAAATATTGACTTTTCGTGGTCATTTTGACTGTGGGGGAGAACCAGAAGTTTCACGGTGCCCGGTCCAGTGACGAGTAGAGGAGGCCACAGCGTAATGTGTTTACAACTTTGCCTTCCTGTTGGATGCATTCTGCCACAGCATTCACCGTCTTTTTGATCACACTTCATAAAGACACAACTGCTTTAGAAAGTGGAAAGAACGGGGAATAAATATATGCGAAGCAAGGAGCATTCTGAGGGGCATTGGTGGCACTACGTCTTTCTGTAATAAATGTAAACACTCACTGTATATTTTGATCACCCTGAGTGCATAAAAATATTTTCCAGCTTAAGTCACCCCTCCCTCATTTCTAAAACTGTTAAGCGTCAGAATTTGCCAGGCATTACGAAACATTTCACACATTCCTGGCCATTGATAAATCAGTTGCTGCTCAGAAATGTGACGGTTAACATATTTAGGCTTTGACGGAATCTTTGTTTTCTTTTCCTGCAGGTTCGTTCATCTTTATTTGAACTGGCTAAGAAAACAAAGTTTAATTTGTGTCATCATGTCTTGGTTACCATCATACTCTTGGTTATTCTCAACTTGTTGGTGATCTTCATCCCCTCCATGAAGGATATTTTTGGAGTCGTAGGTATGGCTTTTTTCCTCTGTACCAATCATTCAACAATACACAGCAGGCTTTGAAAGTTAAAATGTGAAAATAACCCCAAACTTTCTCCTTTCCTTTTTATTTTGCAGGAGTTACATCTGCTAATATGCTTATTTTCATTCTTCCATCCTCTCTTTATTTAAAAATCACAAACCAGGATGAAGATAAAGGCACTCAAAGAATTTGGGTAATGTCTCTTGGCAACCACTGTTTCTGATTAGTTTTCCATTTAAACTTAGCCAATAAGTAGTCCATCTGTCGTCTACCACTACTTTCAAAGGAGGCATTAGCCCTGTAGTTTCGCCTTTGGGCGATAAAAAATTTCACATTAGAATCTTTTCCATTCCTTCAAAATGATTCTCCTGGTTTTACCCTTTTAACGCCTTAGCTTTTTTTTTTTTTTTTTTTTTTTTTCCCC
>NW_022900927.1:7858259-7879338 GCF_012274545.1 Fukomys damarensis
TTTTTTTTTTTTTTTTTTTTTTTCCCCCTGATCCAGAGCAGGGCCAGCTAGGAGGATGGAGGTTTCTACTCTTGTGTCTCTAAAGGGCGATGCTTTGCCTTTAGCAAGACGGAGGAGCTCAAAGGCTCTCTGCAGTCCCCTGCTGCTGTACGATTTCTCCTTATGTAACAGCTTCCCACAGCCAGGGCACATGCGATGCCCCCTGAATGAAAGAAATGCCTGGAATTAGCTTCAGGAGTCTTTTATGATTTGACAATTTTTGGAACAAGCAGACCTGGATTCAAAAACTACCTTTCTATATTGGGATTCTTGTTTCCAGGTCTGGTGAAGTTCAAGGGCATCCTGAAGGTGGTGCACTTGGAGACAGTGAGGGAAGCGGGGGTGAAGTGGCTGCTGCCTGAGTCCCTTCTGGAGCTCCATTTCGCTTGGCCTCGGAGAAGGCTTCTCAGCTGCCCTCTCAGATAGTGTAAGCACTGCACTTGTACGTGGTACCAAGTCCACAGACCCAGAGGAGAGAGAAGGAAGCACCACTGCTTCTGGTACAGGGTCTCGTTTCCTAAGAGGATTTATTTCCCTGAAGCCTTAAATCTCAAATCCTTCTCAGCCCCACCTATAGGGTCCTCACAAGGACAGAGAGGAAGGAGCACTGCAGTGAGATATATCAGATTGAATTTGCAAAGGGTGGACCGTGAGTCCTCTGGGCCTCTCCTTCCTGCTCTTGTGATAAATCTGGGTCTATCAAATAGCATTAGGCAAGGGCTCTATCGAGGCAGGGACTGCTGGAGTTAGACTGGTCACCCCCACCATTTATTC
Organism: Fukomys damarensis; assembly: GCF_012274545.1. Classification (NCBI taxonomy): domain Eukaryota; kingdom Metazoa; phylum Chordata; class Mammalia; order Rodentia; family Bathyergidae; genus Fukomys; species Fukomys damarensis. Next base: position 7,859,073 of record NW_022900927.1, read on the forward strand.
CTCCTGTCCCCTTAGCGCCTTCTCTCCCTTACTCCTCAGGCAAATCCTTGAGTCTCACAGGCCTTAGGACAGCCTCCCCCTGCACTGTCTTGCTGCACATGTTCAAAGCTAAATGATTTCAAATTTCATCTTTTCTCCCCAGACCTTCATCAGCCCTTCAAGTAACTTGGTTTCTGACATGTGTTTCCACTTAGTTTCATCAAGTCTACTTTGCATTTCCATGTGCAGTATCTGTTCCACTTTTTTCAAACAGAAACATTTGCTTCTCAGTGATAACCTAGGTTGCTGGGTCACAAGTAACAAAACAGCCTGAATACTTCCCAAGTCTTTGTTTTCTTCCTTTCTTTTAAAGTTATAGTCTTAGTTTGAGAGAGAGAGAGCAGTAAGGGCACCCACTCCTTGGTGTAACGGACGCATGTGTGGTGACCATGAAGTCAGAGGACAGGATGCAGAGGATGGCTGGCTCAGTGGGTTTTTTGTGCTTGTCCATCCTTGCCGAATCAGATTCGCATGGTCTCACTGCTCAACAGAGGTTAAAACAACTTCAAATACAAGGGGACAAAAGGGAGGGGAGGAGGATTGCTTTTTTGAAACACAGGTGTGTGTGAAAAGTGCTAGATGTACTAGAAATAACCCATGCCTTTTTCTTGCTCCAGGCTGCCCTGTTTTTGGGTCTGGGGGTGCTGTTCTCCTTGATCAGCATCCCCTTGGTCATCTATGACTGGGCCTGCTCATCCAGTAGTGACAAACGCTGCCATTGAGATTGGCTGAGAAAAAACATTCTGGTCTGCTGCTCGTCAAATCACCACACATCAGCAGCCCCTCTCCAGTTCTTCTGAAAGATCACAGGAGCAGACAGAAATGTACAGGATACTTCAAATGGAATAACACTTTGGGTGCAAAACAGAAACCTCTATCTAATGGTTCATGTCCCTGCAAGATCTGAGATCTCTTTAGGGATTGTGAATCCACCCTCCCACCTCCCAAATTTCATAGAAGCATATTTTTTAGTACTTTTCACAAGCAATTATTCTCACTCTCCTGTGTTTTGTGGCTTCCTTGTCTCTTAGAGCTTTACAAACATGATCATCAATCATGTTTATTTATTAGACATCCAGATTCTGAGATAATTTTCCTACTGATGTTCAGCTCACAGTATCTGTACCTTTTTAGAAGAGAAAAGAATCTTGAATTGTATATATTTATTTTGCTTTACAGGGAAAAAAAATGGTTTCGTAACTAATTTGCCTATTTTGGTTAACACAGCACACAGGGATAATCCTATGAAGGTCACAGGGTGTGTGCGATTGCTGGATCTGAGTGTGCCCAGTATTTAAGGTGGCCCCAATCCAGGCTGTCCAGTGGCCTGCTGGTTCTAAATGAAGTTTGGTTTCCCTCTTGGCATCCTGGGCCAGAATTACTCTACTTGGTATGAGCTTTTCCTAGGGGAGACCCTGGGCACCTGCAGCGAAAAGATTATTCAGAATTTCTGAGAGACTGTTCCTCGGATGAGGGTGGCCTTCAGCCCTGCACGTGTACTGCTGAAGGGGGAGAGAATGATCAATGAGTTAGAAGTCCAGCAGTGCTTAGCCCTGCCTGCCAGCTTTTAGCAACAGAGAATAAAGTGTACCTAAGGATGATTTAGGATAAGCAGTTCCTGTTTTATATGGGTATTTTAGAGGAGTCTTTAAAAGACTTATTTTATATCTATAGAGCTAGGTTCTTATAAAGACAAGATTTTTTGTATCTTAAATAAGTCTCATTTCTGTTCATTCTCCATTAACTCTCCATCTAGTGTTACAAATAACCTCTCAGAGATTGTCTTCTTGAACAACGTCTGCTGAAATCACTGTGCCCCTTTCTTCCCAGACGGGGAAGGCAAGAGGGCCTCAGTGACTAAGCTGTCTCTGCCCGTCACTGCCCATCTCAGCAGGACCCACAGGAGAGTAGCCACTCGTTACTGTTACCTTAGTCCTTCCAAAAGGAAAGAGTGTCACAGGGCGAGAGCTTGGGACAAGGCAGCAGGGGAAGAAAGGGAACCTCAAGGAAACCAGAGCCTCACCTCCCCGAGTGGGCCTCTCCTATCACCAGATTCTCCGAGTCCTGTGTGTGATAAGCAGCATGCCTGTTCGGTGAGCTATTCTTTGAAACCGGGCTGTCTCTCATCTGTGTGTATTAAGGTTGAATCCTCCAGATAGAGGAGCTCACTGAGACGCCCAGAGTACTTGGAGCCTAACTGCAGATGGTTGGCAGCATGTCCCAGTGCTTCACTTTGGATTCTGTACCTGACTCAGATCCAGGCCTCCACTCTCGATGAGAGTCACACAGAACTGTCCTTCCCTTTACAGACTAATGTCCCATCCATCAGACAGACATCAAAGGGTGCCATGACCCTCGGGGGGGGGTATTTCCTGCCTTGGATCGGCAGCTTCTCCTGTAATGCTAAGAATTAGAGCTACATTAGGTCAAAGTTGAGGCCATTAGATAGGTATGAACCCTAATTCCATGGGACCCACAGCCCCCCCTCCTTTCCAGAAGTGGCTCCTGTATTACAGGAGCAATGACAGAAACAGCAAAACAGGTTCAGCTGCCCTTTGGAGCTTTTCTGGAGCACCACATAATGAAACTGTTGGGCAGTAGGACAACCCTACACTTAAAAAATACAGTTTGCAGGCGATGCTGTGCTCCTTTCTGTTTTTCTTGTTGCTTTGGAATAGTTCACTTTATATTCACAAAGTGAATTCAGAAAATTATCATTAACTCTGGGATGTGCAGTGATATTCTTGGATCTCTGAATTTTTTGGTGTCAGTACCAGAAGTTCATTATTTACAATATATTTCTTTAGAGGGATCACATTGCTGTCGATGTCTATGAGACCACAGGTTTTCAAGCCCTTCCTTGTATGTTTATCGAAGTTTGCTGTTACTGAATACAATAGACCTTACATTGCTATAACTTGTCAAATGTCACTGATCACATGATTTGCGTGGGAGTTGCTGAAAAGTGCACCTCTCTTATTCTTGTTCAGAATAGTGAATCGGTAGTCAAAAAGTACATGCATCATAGATGTTAGGTAGAATTTAAACAGCACAGTCAAGTGCTATAGATGTTTTTCTGCTAAATTAGTAGACTAAAGCGTACTAGACCTTAGCCATGGGAAGCTGCACATTTTCCTGTGGTAGATAGGATCTCTACACTAGGGAACCATGCCAGTGCATTCTTTGGGTTTAGAACTGTTCTCCTTATTATAACAGAGAATACTATAAAACCCTAATTTACTTAGTGCTACTTATTGGAAGTGGGAGTAGTGAAACGTGTCCTGGAAGAAAGTCTATTCACGTAGGCACAGGCAGTCTCCAGTGTGTAAGATTAGAGTCCAAAATTTTGTAGGTTGATTGTTTGCAACCTAGAATGTATTTTCCTTTAGAAATCAGGTTATACATTGAGGTTTGGGCTCCCAGACCAGCTAGAAAAAATAATCATACCTATAGTCTAGCTTAAATCGAATAGGTGATAAGACTGTAAAAGAACTGAGCCGCAGAATGGAATACTGTCTCTAGGGGTATGTATGTCCTCAGAGTGGCCAAGAATATGTCACTGGCTGTTGTTGGTAGAATCTGGACTGCCCACTCCCAGCCACCTCTAGCAGGCACCAGTTACGAGGTGAGCACAGAGGCTAGGAACATAGTCCCCTGCAAAGATAAGGAGGAGTAGGTCTAGAAGCCTGGAGGTAGGAGGAGGAAGAAGCAGGATGAGACCTTTCCTGTGGGTTGTAAAGTTGGAGGACATTTCCTGGCTAGTACCTGATCTTTCCTCTGCCTCTCGAGCCAGCTTGCCTGCGTCTGTTGGTAGGAACTTTGCTCCCATCGCTCACACCCTCCCACTCCCAGCCCCACCACAGAAGAGGACACTGCGTGGCTTCTCCCCCATGTCAGGGGTGGCAGCTAACACACCAAACTTGTAATAATAGTCCTAGTGCTAGTGGCCATGGTTTAACTGCGCCATAACCAAAGGAAGGCTAGAGAAAGCTTGCTACCCACTTTCTTTTTTCACATTTTCACACCCTATGAAAAGGAAGTGTGGTGCTGAAGGTTGAGGTGGACAAAGATTCCTCAGCATTTTGGAGGACACCTCATTTCCAGGAACTGACTTCTTTCTGGAGTTGTACCTAGGCTTCCAAGCCAATGGTTCTCAAAGTGTGGAGGGAGGGCAGCAGTCTGTTGCGCCTTTCAGGGGCACTGATTCACTTCAAGCTTGAGGACCCCTCTAAGCTGATTAGCCTCTCCTTTGTTCTGCCTGTTAGTCCTGCCCTGGAGAATAGTTCCTAGAACTCCTGAGGTGAGAACCAGAGCTCAGGGAAGGAGTAGTGTCCCTGCAAGAGGTGCTGCTGCCCTCAGGGGTCCTGGGGGTGAGGCACAATAGTACTACATTTTTCACAGCTGTGAAGAGGTCAAAATGAATTTTTTTCCCCTCCCCTCTTCTCCCTGGAAAGACCTTAACCTCAAACAAAAGTTTATGCTTGGACCAAGCTCTCCAAGGCGTTCACGTTCATTGTGAGATCATCACAGCTGGCCTCCTTGGTGTGAATTTTCCCTCAGTGGTTCAGGACTCGCATAGCACTGGCAAGGCCCTGGGTTCCAGTCCCAACCCACAAAGAGATAAACAGGTTGCATTATCTACTGCAGGGTCTGCCCTGAACTCTCCCATGCTCTGAGCAGAGCAGGGCTCAGTTCCCTTCCAGGAGGCAGTGTCGGAAGGCACTTGTAGTTGGAGTGGGGAGGAGGCGGGTGATCTGATCAGACTGTTGATTTTATCTTAGAGCAAAAACCTATTCATCTCCTTCCGTTTATCAGTTTAAATGGTTTAAGGCTTACAAAGAGCATAGGCTTTAAGAATATAATTTCCCCATTCAAGTAAACATCTAGCCACTTTCAAAACAGATACAGCATCATTTAGCAATATTAATAAATGGTTTTCCTTAGGGATAGCAGATCGGAGAATTCTTAGCAACACAACATCCTCTCAAATGTAGTGAATTATTGATAATAATATAAGGCTTTCAGGTACGAATTGGGGGCGGGTGGCTGACAACTGAAAGCTATCACTAAATCGAAAAGGGAGAGTTCTTGGAAAACAATGTGAAACAGGCACGGATGCACACACCTTGTTCCTCAGAGCTTCCTCTGAGGAAGGGCTGTGTAGCTGAGCCTGTCTGCACACAGGCTCGGGTTTGTATTTTTAAAGGAATCTATGCAGCTGAGGCTTCTTGTAGGAATACTTCCTCTGTATGTAAATACACTGTAAATAAATAGGAGGCTGTATATTTTTGCAGTTGTTGATCCACACTGAAATAGAAGTCACTAGTATCTGCATATAAAGAATAAATGTTTTCGTGGATATTAGTGGTTTTGTCTGGGAATTAGGAAAAATTTCACATTCTCTCCCAGGTAACATAGATTTCTCAGTATAACCTTAAAATCTAAAACCTTATTCAATTGTTTAGAAAAAAAAAATCCAAGAAATATCTGTGTTGATTTCTTATGCTGGTGTTAAGATCGAGTATTTAAACAGTAGTTCTCTGAGCTACCGGTAAGGAGTATTTAGACCCAAATCATTGTCATTTAGAAACAGGCATACCTAAGATGACAGCCTGTTTCTTCATCAAGTTCTTTCACTGTTACCATTGATGCCGCTACACAGTATTTATGGAAACAGAAGTTAGAGGGAGAATTTTTTTTTTTCCAAAATACTTGCTTCATTTCCCAAACTTTAGGATCTTGGGCAGGGAGGCGGGGGCTGAATATTAACTATGAGCACAAGTTTGAAGGAAAAAAATGTTATTTTACCAAGATTTTAAAAATCGTGCATGTCTGCTGTTTATTTTAATGTCTACACCAACACAGAATGTCTTACATTGATTTCTACCCCAAGCACTTGTATTTCTAGAGCATTGGTACATAATCCACTCTCCAGCGTTCAGTACATTTTAGATTTCCCATGAGTCCATCACCATGTAGCACACCACAGTTTTATTAATGTAAGAACCTTGTAAATGAATTCCAGATGGGTGATTTAAGAGTCACAAGTCACAAAACTTTGCTATTCACAGTTGATCAAAATAGAGCTGTTTTTTCCCCTCAAGGTGTGGTGTAAATAAAGAAATGTAAGTTCTGTCTTATAACTGTTCTGTTAACATAGTTTTTAAACAATTAAAATGTGAACTAAAAGTACTTACAGATCTTGTGTTGATTCTTTTGGAACAGAGTGCTGACACAGGGCAGCTGAGTACTGTATATATTCTTCAGAATTTCTGGAGAAAGATTTGCACATATTTGTCGTGCACTAAATCGTGGAAGATTACATTTCAGGATCCCACGCTTAAAAAAACTTGTGATAAAAATGTAGCTGGTCTAGCACATTCTTGTTCTTCATAGTCAGAATGGGTAGAACAGTGTCTGAACTCTGGTTCACCTTCATGAATACATCGATTTCTGTCCTATGTTGTACAAGGGACGCTCCCCACATCACAGCCGCTGTAACACAGGAAATCCTGTCAACACTTGGATTTCTTTTCTTTTCTTTTCTTTCTTTCTTTCTTTTTTTTTTTTTTTTTCTGGTACCAGGGATTGAACTCAGGACCTTGCACCTGTAAGGCCTACACGGTGCCACTGAGCTAAATCCCCAGCCCAACACTTGGATTTCTGTAAGCATACTGTGGAGCAAGCTACCGCGTTTGGCCTTCTCTTTCCCGTCACCAGCTTCCCCCTGTGATCTTCGAGGGAGACAGCCGGGCCAGGCTCTGATGGGCAAGTCCCTGTGGACCCAGCTGACGCAAGGGTAGCACGGGCCTTGGTGTGACAGCTGAGGCTTGTGGCTCCTCCCTGTGGACTGCCCAGGTGACAGCAGCCCTCCTGCAGCACCACTTCCACCCACAGGGACCTCAAGGTACAAACAGGCGTGGGAGTCCAAGCCGCACACTCCTGTCCAGCTTCTTCAGGAATAAAGCTGATTCTTTTGTCCTTATTTGCATCCTGTGCCTACTTCACTGAGCCAAACCCCAAGGGCAAAGGGAGTAATGGTCACTTTCAAACCAAAGCAGCAGAGGGCTGGGGATTTAGCTCCTTGCCACCGCCTGCCTCATAAGCACAAAATCCTAAGTTTGATCCTCAGTACCGAAAAAAGGAAAAAAAAAATATGAGAAGATCAAAGCAGCAGTAAAAGACTGCATTTTGAAAAGGCTGTTGAGAAGATGAGCAGATTTTGTTCGTGGTCTGCAGTGCTTTGGATAGTTTTATTCTGTGTGTGTGTGTGTGTGTGTGTGTGTGTGTGTGTGTGTGTGTGGAATCGGGGCTCGAGCTCAGGACCTTGAGCTTGCCAGGTAAGCACTGGCACCACTGAACTAAACCTCCAGCTGCTTTTGATAGTTTTGGCCTCTTCCTAGTTTGTATAGAAAATAAGTCTCAATCAATATGCTACCACATATCTAAAGAGAAGTCAATATATTGAAGACAATGCGGCCAGATGCGCCCCTGTACTCCCAGCACCCATGAGGCTGAGGGAGGGAGATCACCGCGAGTTTGAGGCCAGCCTGGGTTATGTAGTTCAAGGCCAGACTGAACTACACAGTGAGACTCTGTCTCAAAAACAAAACAAAACATAAAAAACAATATATGGGTGTTTTTACAAATGTAAAAATAACTACCCTCCAATAAATTAAACGTGGGTTTTTTGTTTTGTTTTGTTTTGGGTTTTGGTAGTGAAGTTTGAACCCAGAGCTTTTGTATTGAGCTCTAACCCTGGCTCTTTTTTTATTTTGAGGTAGGTTCTCCGTAAGTTATTAACCTGCCCAGGCTGGGCCTGAACTTGGACTCTTTCTGCCTCCACCTCTCAGAGTTCTGGGATCACAGGCGGGCGCCTAATTATTAATGAAGGGCAAAGGTGTTTCAGAAAGTGGTTCAAAGACAAGGCCAAAGGACAGATGTATTAAATGAGCAATCATAATGCTGCAGGAATTAACTAATAGATACAAAACTAGACTTAACCAAGGGGAGGTCAGGTACATTTCAACCAGACAATTTATTTGTATCTCTGGATAATAATTTTCATCTCTATCAGTTTGCTACAATTTATAAGTTTAAAAAACATAAAGCAAAATTCATGAAGAATCAACCCAGAAGGGACACACCTGTCCCCAGTAATCTGATTTTAATTGTTTCAGAGTCTTTCCAGTTGTTCTAATGTTTCCCCCTTCTGTTTCCATGAAAGTTCCAGGGATTATCTTTGGTCACACAAGGGCTGGCCTCACTAGGCTGGCACAGGTTATTCATACAGGTGCAGTGAGTGCTAACCATAGAGACTTTCCCTGAGTTTGTTTTGCAAACTAGAAATAAGCACTATTAAATAGCTGCTAGGACGGAAGAATTGTAGTTTCTTGTTTTGTTTGCAGTGCTAGGGATTTGAAGCCAGCCCATGGATCATTCAAGGTGTGTATTTCACCACAGAGCTACCTTCCCGACCCTTTTTATGTATTTATTTTTATTTTGAGAAGGCTCTTGCTATATTGCCCAGGCTGACTTCAAAATTGAAATCCTCCTGCCTCATCCTCCAGAGTAGCTGCGATTACAGATGTGCACATCCAAGCAGAATGGTACTTTTAAAACAATCTGCTGTTGGAGTTGGGTACCAGGGTACATGCCTGCAATCCCCCACTTAGGAGGCTAAGGCAGAAGGGTGGGGAGTTCAGGGCCAGCCTGGACTCTTCCTGTCTCAAAAACAAACTCGAATTATAAAAGACAGATAATAGGAAATCAAGAGAGAGGTATTTCTCAAATGGGAAAAGGATCCAGAGATGGAGGGAGGAGAAGGGGGATATAAAAGGAATTAAGACGTGTTATATACATCTACCAACTGCACATAAGGAATGGAAGCATCATGTCCTACAAACATGCAGTAATAGAAAAAAAATTTAATAGCTGTCCAAAGAAAGAAAAAAATCTGAAAAAAATTCTGGCCCCAAGCATTTTCAATTAGAAATATTTAGTCTACAGTAATTTAAAGAAGTTTGACATATGGAAATGACTACAGATATTCATACAAATGCAAAAAATATTTTTAAATAAAGTCTACAAATGTTCCTCCCACCCCCCCAAAAAAAACCCAGTAACAAAAAGTCTATTTGTCAGTTCAAGGCTAGGAAAGTAAGTCCAAGTTCTCTGCATTTCACCTATACCACCTATCAATTTGGGTGAAATCCTCTTGCTGGACCCTCCCCCTGCAAATTAGCTAAAGGGAGAGCCGACCAGGAAGTGCCCTTTCTTACCACTTATGAAGCTGACACCCTACCTTTGGAACTAGGTTTTAGGTTGCAACCCTAGAAGGTTGGCCCTAGGCCATTTTCCTGGGAGGGTTTTGTGGGCATTGGCCCTTGAAGTAAAATCAGACTTTGCTCTGTAGATTTGCTTGATGTCCTTCCTACTAAAGGACCATCATTCTCAAGGCCATCATTCCAAGTAAGGTGAGAGTCCCACGGTCAGTTTTGTCTTATTATATACTGGGAAAGGAGGAAATGTTTTGTCGAACCTATGCACAATTACTATGTTGCTGTGAAAAAGGGGACTCAGGACAGTTTTTAAATTCAAGTGGGAGAGTGTTCAGTGAGGCACAGGAAAACATTTAATTTCAATTTACCAAAGCAAAATCTGCTGAATTATGGGAAAGATGGTTTAAGAAAAAAAGAGAAATGGCTTCCTTATATATCTGGAAAGTTAAGCATTAAAACCCCATCAGGCCAGGCGTGGTGGCGCACGCCTATAATCCCAGCACTTGGAAGGCTGAGGCAGAAGGATCACTGTGAGTTCAACACCAGCCTGGGGTACATAGTGTGTTCCAGGTCAGTCTCAACTACATAGTGAGACCCTGTCTCAAAAAAAAAAAAAAAAAAAAAAAAAAAAAAGCCGCCAGTGCAGCTCCAGTAAAATGATCCTCCTTGGATCAGTCTGTTCTTTGTGCTTTGTGTTCTCTGAGTATTGCTCTCTCACTCTGTTTTTGTGAAGCTCTCTGATTCTGGGTTAAAAACAGCCCACACTTGCTCCTCAAGTATAGCCTGAAAGTCATCAGAAGCTGGTGCTCAGTCTACCCTTCGAAGTGGCATTAGTTTAAGGTTCTTAGCACACAGAACCGGTCCACACAACCCCAGGGACTGTCTTTCTTCGCTGAAAAAAGCAGAATGGGGCCCGTGGTTCATGGCAGGATTTAAGGGAAGTCTCAGGAAACAGAAACCGATTGACAATGAGTCAGGAAGCCTGTTACTGCAGTAACTCCTGTTACTCATCTGTCACTTTATAAGTGTCCTCGGCTAACTTTGAAGGGATGTGTAATATTCCACTGAAAGTTCGCTCAGTGATCTTTTATTTGTGTTCCGTTTCAGCATCCTCCACAGAGCTTGTATCACAGTCTGTGTATCTGTATTTAGATATTTATATTGGCATAAAGAGGCCTTTCTTGGTACAAAACACCGGGAACGCACAAGGGACGCACAGGGGAAGTGACTGATCAACACTATTTTAAAACTCTGTATGACGTGCAAAAGTGATAAAGTGCAGAAAGTTATAAAAAAAAAAAGAGAAAGAAAGAAAGAAAGAAAGAAAGAGAAGAAAGAAAGAAAGAAAGAAAGAAAGAAAGAAAGAAAGAAAGAAAGAAAGAAAGAAAGAAAGAAAGAAAGAAAGAAAGAAAGAAAGAAAGAAAGAAAGAAAGAAAGAAAGAAAGAAAGAAAGGAAAGAAAGAAAGAAAGAAAATCTGAGAGCCAGGCTCAGCTCAGGGGTGCGTTCCGGCGACCCCAGCTGAGGCAGCCTGAGCGATTTAGCGAGAGCCTGCTCAGACCTGACTCTCAGAGGGCCCGAGCGGGTGTGGGCTGGGGGCTAGAGCACCCACGTTCATCCCCACCACAATAAACAATAAATAAATATCTGAATGGAAGACACATTTGCCACACCTGTGTCGCACTGGTAAGCCCTGCTCTCTCAAGTGTGAGGATCAAATTATTCAGGGCATCCACCCTGCCAAACCACCCGGGTCTAAGTGCAGAGTCTTCGGCTTCCCAACTTCCCGCGCCCCTCTGCCCCACCCGGGCCCCTGCTGTCGCCGCGCGAAGGCGCTGTGGAGCCCGGCCCGGCTCAGTTCAGTCCTCTGTGGCCGCTGCTCTGCAAAGGCCAGGGCGGCTGTCCCCTAAGCGAGAGCGCCTCCATTTGCCCCCGTCCGGGGCCCAGCTCGGGCCCCAAGGCCATAGGGCTCTCTACAGACTTCCGCTTACTGCTGCACACCTGTCAAAGGAACCCTGGCAGACTACGGAACTGTCAGGGGGTTCCTGTCCCGAGCCAAACACAGAAACTTCCAGTTACCCCTTCTCTCAGGGTGATGAATATCTGCTTAGCTCCCTCTTAGATCCTGAGATTTGTTTAAAAGTGACAAATTGTCTTCACAGAGAAGCAACTAGAGCAGGGCATGATGGTGCACACCTGTAATCTCAGCACTCTGGGAGGCTGAGGCAGGACAAACTTGCAGAAGACAAGTTCAAGTCCACTCTGGGTAACTTTGTGATTTAATCAGGAGCTGTCTCAAATAAAAAACACAAAAAAGGAGGAAGGGGCTCTGGAGTGTGGGAAAGTCTTAGCCCGCATGCAGAGAAGCATGTAGAATCTTCTTAAAGTTCTGCCTAGTCACCCTTAACTACATAACATAGTGAAAATCTCCTTAATAATTCAAGAGCTTCTAAAACACACTAAGAAAAAAAAGTCCGATAGAAAAATAGGCTGCAAAAATACTCAAAGGAGCTACTAGAAAGGATACAGTAAGCACTTTAAAAGAAGTTGGATTGCTGTGAATTTGAGACCAGCCTGGGCTACCCAGTGAGTTCCAGGTCAATCTCAACCATACAGTACCCTGTCTCAAACCCCCCCCCCTGCAAAAAAAAGTTCAAAAAAGGCCCTAACTCATAAGTAAATAACCGTAAGTTAGAATGTGCACATGCCTTTTTTAAAATCTTGTCATACTGGCAAAGGCAAACGTATTACAGTGTGTCTAGAGAGCAGTATGGCAGCACTAATGACATTATGCGTCCTCTTAACTTCTGTCCCATCATGTCCACAACTGCAGATTTTTCTAACTCACAAAAAAGGACAAGAGTATATGACCAATACAGTGTCTGATTTCCCCAAATGAGCCGGAACCCAGCCTCTCTTTCCCTCTCCGTCTCCCAGTGAGCCACACCACAGGTAAAACCTATTGTTTATTCCACAGATAAAACCCTGACAGAGTACTGCTCATGTGATCCTGATACAGCAACCAGCAAATCCCTCTGTGAGCACAGCTTGGGTCTTCACAGCTAGTTCCAGAATAGGAGTGAGTAGGTTTGATGAGTTTTATGAATTTAGGGCAGCTTTATAAATATTTTACCTCAGACCGATTAAGTCAGACCCTCTGGTGGCACAGCCAAGAGAACTATTAAAAATTACCCAAACCTGAAGACAAAGAGAGGAGAGTGTTGCAGTGGGACAGTATTTGCCACCCCTGCCCAGGGATTATGAGCAGAACACATAGTACTTGTGTCTGGTACGCTGTCTACTGTTGAATAAAGCCACCAGATTTGGGGATGTTACATGTGCTTTGTTATTTTTCTCTGGTAGAATTGCAAATGGTTTTTGCCCAGTGGGAAAAATAATGTTAAAGGCTTTGTATCTAATGTAGCCATCTTAATTCTGTCGCTTCTTTAAAAATGCTTATGAATGTCCAGTTCCCCAAAATGCTTTTTAAACCAGTTTTACCATCTTACTTCAGAGGCTGTGTGCAGTTTGGGCTTATAACTATTTATGAGATATGAAATTCCTGTCTCTGTTGACATCATATGTTGTCTGACTCGTTGTACAGTAGGTTACTTATTTATTTATTTATTTTTGGTACCGGGGATTAAACTTGGGAGCTTGCGCTTATGAGGCAGGCAGTGGAACCACTGAGCTAAATCTCCAGCCCTGGTATGTTACTTTTTTGTCTTTGATTCTCAGTCTTTCTTTTATCTATAATATGGACAACCTGGACACAGAGTAATCTTTTGTTACATTCTTGGTGGACAAAATGCATTTTACATGAAGATAAACATCACAATTCCAGTTTTTAAAAACACACAGAGCTCAGCACGTGTTATATACCAGTAATTCTGGTACCCAGGAGGCTGATGCAGGAGGATTACAGTGAGTCCAAGACAGCCTGAACTACACAGTGAGACTCTGTCTCAAAAAAAGAAAGAAAGATGAAAAGAAATATATTTCCTAATAAATTACTGTCACATAAATTCTGTCTTGGGATCTGCCTCTGGGAAAGCCAACCTAACACACATTTCCTATGGGTTATATTTGAAATAATCCTTTCCCCTTATGACCCTGAGTTTCCTTGGCAAATCGAGTAGTTTGGTTTTTAGATTTTGACTTGATTTGGGTTTTGTAGCACTGGTGTAAATGGGGCTTACTAAGTCCTATACTCAGGATGTCCTTCTCCTTGCTCAAGATCAAACAAAGGGAACCTCCGGGTTCAGAGCTCGGCCTTATCAGTCTTCCCACGCACTTCCTCTGAATGGCACAACTGCATGACCAACTGCACAGGGCAGTGTGTCCAGCCACAGGCCCAGGAGACCTCGCTTTGCCTCTCAGAGCTCCAGGAAAACTCCCTGACCAGAACTACCTCTTTTCAGATAGTATTTCCAAGGCACCCTCACTGCAGTCCTGGCGGGTGCTGTGTGGAGTGGATGCCAGCTACCGCACTCCCTCCAAACCTGCTGTGGCCCAGTGAACACCTAGGCGTAGGTCAGTAAGTGGTAGCATGTCCCGGTGTGTTCGAAATTCCTCCAGAGGGTTCAGTATCCCTCAGGAAAAAGCTGAAGTCGTCTTCCCTAATATAGTCTCCCCCACCTTCGCACTCCCATCCCACACTGGCCCTCTCCTTCCTCCAATGCACCAGGGCTGCGCTCCGAGGCTCTCATGCTCTTCCCACGGTCACCAGCTCGGCTCATCCACACCACAGCTACCATGCTGCCTTTGGGAACCATTCCAAACGTTCCACCTTGTCTCTGAGACCCTCTGGGGGCATTTGGTGACACATAAACACTCAGCCCACCTTCCCCATGTCCCATGCCTTGTTCTTTCTTTCTTTCTTTCTGGTCTGTCTGTCTGTCCTGTCTTGAATACAGACTCCTGAAGGGAAAGTCTTTGTTTTATTCACTTCTACAAGCCTAGCACCTAGAACAGGGAAAAATGTTCAAAAAATTGAATGTGTGAAGAAGCAACAGTGTAATGAACTACACGAAGTCACTTTTCTTCACTAGATGAAATAATTAGATCCAGGGTTCAGCACCCTGTTCCAGATTTAGTTGCAATTTTGTCATTTGATTTTAAAACATTTTCCTTAGCGGTGTGTGGTGATGCATACCTGTAATCTAAGCACTATGGGAGCCTGAGACAAAAAAGACCAAAAATTCAAGCTCAATTTGGGCAATTTAGGAACTTAGCAAGATGTGTCTCAAAATAAAAAGTAAAAGAAGGCTGGGGGATGTAGCTCAATTCGAAGACCCTGTACTGCAAAACAAATAATCAAACAAATAAAATAATTTTCTATGTAGCTGTTTAAAAAAAATGACACGTATGCTGGCACCAAATCAGACATTAAACAGAAGTATTAAAAAAATGGTTAAACATCTCTCTTAACCTCATCCCCTAAAGTAAGCATCATTAACATCTTTTTCCCTATGTTCATACAGATAAACATAGATGTATGGTTGTCTTTATTTTATTTTATACCAGGCCAATATCAAAGAGCAGAAAGAGGACTTTGTATACCACGGTAGTTCCATGGTGATTCTGAAGTCAGACCGCTTGGCTTCAGATGTCTGGGACCGGCAGCCTCGGACACATTTCTCGGTATCTGGATGCCTGGTTTTGCCTTTGTAACATGGAATTGCCACGAGGATCAAATGACCTAATTAAAGCAGCAACAACTTAGAATAGTATATGTCACGTTGTCGGTGCTAAGTAAATTATCCATTTTCCTCCCCTTAACAGTAGATCTTGAATATCTCTCCAAAACAGTATCTAGAGATTTACCTCTAGAAGTGTTATGAATTCTTGCATAGCCTTCCCTGGTGTGGATAAGCCAGAGATATAATTTTTTTCAATCTTTCCCCTATCAAAAGACAGATTTTTACCAATACATACTATGGTACAATAAATATCCTTGGCCATAGGCACAAGTAGGATTGGAAATATATTAATCTTATTTATTTCTTATATTGAATCATCCTCCCATTCAAACTATGGCACGTCTCTTAATATGTAGATCTTGTGTGGTCTGCTTCATATATATCTTAAACCTTCCTCTTACAATTTATTCCTAAGGTTTTTTTAGTTTTGCCACAGTTATAAAGGGAATGTTTTTCTGCCTCCACTTCTGATTACTAGCAGAGTCCTTTCTTCATTGTATTACGCTAAGTAGAAGAAACACTTAATTCCAAGTATGCCCCATCAAATTATCACTGAGTTCCTTCCAAAAAATTCCTTTTTTGTTGCTCTAAAAAAATGCACAGTGAGCTTGGAAAGCTGCTTCTGGTCATGAGTGTCTCCCTTAAATCACATGATTTTCCCACGCCACAAAGTTTTTACCTATGAGCCACAAAGGGATTTTACATGTTATCAATGAGGAGAAACTCTAGGAGTGAAGGATTTGGAGCTGGACCTAGGGTACTTTCCATTATACAATGGGGTTGAAAAGACCATTCCACCACTGCAATGGCCCAGTTACTGTATCCATGCTTAGCTCCTCGCTCCATCCTCTTTCCACATCTCCATCCTGAGGCTTAACGGCCTCAGCAGCAAGGACCTGTGGGCTAGAGGGATGCTGCAGGAGGACAGGTCCATGAAAGACTACACCCGGCTGCAGAGGCTGGCTCTGAAGGTGTGAGATACCAGGGATGGCCCCAAGAAAGAGCCAGCAGCCTCAGAGGTAGACAGCCATCTGTCAAAGCTGGGTGTCCAGGGAAGGTGGCCAGACCCCTCCTGGATGAGAAATTCTGAAACTGAAAATCAGGGTCATTCCTAGGTCAGGATGACCATAGTCGTCCACCAGAAAACTTTTCCAAAGGCAACGTGGGCACATTCAGCTGTAACACCAGGGCAGGCCCTCGGTGATAGCAGGAGCAGAGTATCAAGCAGGGTCCTACTGGCTGGAATTTAGGAACCAAGGTTGAGGCAAAAAGCAGCCTCACCAACTCTGGGACGTGATGACTCTAAGTGACCCTCTGGGAGAAACTCCTGAGGCAGAGAGCTACCAGTGTACCACCAGAGGTGGAATCAGTCCCCTTACTTCCTGGACCTCCCTTCCTCAATGATTTTGCCCTTCACTCTACGCCAGCCATCACTCAGATTGTAATATTTAGACCACGCCATCACAATAACTCAACTTCTCAATCACCTCAGTTCCATGCAGCCCACTTCCCAACCCTACTTCCTGCCCGTGCTGCTTTCTCCGTCAGCTGATCTAGCTCTCCACCCAGCTCAAATGCCACAATGGCTAGCATCACCCTGCTGCGTATTCCTGTGACTCCCCTGGTCCCCTCTCGCTGCTCAGCCCAGGTCTTCTCCTGTTTGTCTCTCCAGATGCACACCCTGCCTTCTCTAGTCTGCTCTGTGCAGAAGAGGCCTCAGCAAGCCGGAGACTGAAGATGGGGTTTAAGCCCTGGGTGGGCAGCAGGTAGGCCCTGCCTGAGTTTCTTTAAAGTCGCCGCTGCCTCTCTCCTACAGCTGCACCTGTCACAGCCCTCTGCTGACCACTCAGCTCTTGCCCGTTGAGCCTGGGGGTGGCAATAGCTCCCTGCTCTTCCTAGTCCTGGGTACTCCACCGTCCTTGCTGGATCGATAACATTTCCAACATCTCTACAAATTGCCCCTCTTTAGTGAAGGCCTCCTGGGAGTGCGTTCTCCCAGTCCCTGGATTAAATCCACCTGTCGTGACTCTGTGCTGTGTCTGTGTATCTCAGAAGCTCTACAACCTTCTAAGCGTAACCCACAGCCAGGCTCCCACTGTCCACAGGCTGTGATCCCACTCCACGCTCCATGCTGGCTCCTTCTCCTACTGTCTTACACGGCCACTCCATACTTCTCAGCCCCCAAAGCTTCCTACCCATCTCAGTGTACGGTTTTACTGCCTATTTCATGGAGGAAATGGAAGGAGTCCAAAGTCCAAAGATTCAGCCCCCAAAGCTTCCTACCCATCTCAGTGTACGGTTTTACTGCCTATTTCATGGAGGAAATGGAAGGAGTCCAAAGAGAACATCTTCAGAGTCACCCACCACACACCAGCAGCCCATCTCATCTCCTGCCCACCAGGTCTCCCCACTGTCCCCACAGAAAACTTTCTGGGCCCCATCAAAAGCCCTTCTCTGCATCTGCTTAAGGGTCTGCTCCTGTGTGAGTATCCACGTTGTATCAGGCACTGCGCTCCACACTTGGGAGACATAAATGAACAACATACAACACTCTGATCCCTAGCAGGGCTTATGTGTCGGTGGGGCAGAGAGACAAGAAGCAACATTCACAAGTAAGGCCTGTGAGCTGTGAGAAAATAAGCACTGTTCCTTTCTCTCTCCCAGCATCAGTCTCCTCACTCTTTCCGGTGGAACATTTTCATCAGTCACATAGGCATGATTATATTTCATTTTAAAAACAACAGCGATAACAGCGCCTCCTTTAACCTTTCTTAGCTGCTGCCCCATTTCTTTCCCTTTCCATTTGCAGCATAAAGGAAGTTTATTTTTTAAAAACTCAACATTTTGGTTATTAATAATTAACTAAGATTCTCACAGAATTTACTTCCAGTTTTAAAATTATGAAAAGAGATGAAAAAGGGCCGGGGATTTAGATCAGTGGTTTCACCGCCTGCCTTACAAGCACAAGGACCCAAGTTCATTCCCCAGTACCAAAGAAAAAACGCTTACGAGGCTCCTCTCTTCCTCCATGCTTTCCCAACATGTCACATTCTCAGGCACCTCTTGGGTTACTTCTTATTCTCTTTTGCTGCTTGCCTTTCCTAAGTCATCCTCTTAACATTGGAACCCCCCCAACATACAGATTAAGAACCTTTCCTCATTTGTATTTTGATAACCTCAAGTCTTTAAATGAAACATATAAGCTGATGATTCCCATATTTATATCTCTCTTGAACGTCAAGCTCAAACATCCAAGTGCCTACACAATGACTCCACTTGGATGCCTGACACTCACAGAACCAAGCATGATGGCGCACACCTGGAATATTAGCACTCTGAGAGGCTGAGGCAGGGGGTCACAAGTTCAAGCGCAGCCTGGGAAACTTAGAAATTCAGCGAGCCTCTGTCTCAAAAAAATAAAAAGGACTGGTGATGTGGCTTAGTGTTAAGGCCCTGGATTCAATCCCCATTGTTACAATCAATCAATCGATCGATCATCTTCTCTTCTTCATTTATCCTTTCGCCAAACTTGCTTCATATACAGCACTCCCTGTTTTAGCCGATCATCAGTTCTAATCTTCCAGTAGCTCAAACAAAAAAATTGGAGTATTTTTTACTTTCCTCATCATTTCCTCTTATTTTATCTCCTTCTATGATCCTTCTCACTCAACTGGTTCCAGCTACACTTCCTGGTTACTTTTTGAAAATGCCAGACATATCCCTGCTTGGAGTCTTTACTCTAGGTTAGCCCTCTGGC
This sequence comes from Fukomys damarensis, assembly GCF_012274545.1. Classification (NCBI taxonomy): domain Eukaryota; kingdom Metazoa; phylum Chordata; class Mammalia; order Rodentia; family Bathyergidae; genus Fukomys; species Fukomys damarensis. The sequence continues at coordinate 7,877,850 of NW_022900927.1, forward strand.
TAGAACATTCTTCCCACAAACATCCTCTGTTTTAAGTCTTTGCATAATTCTCACCTCGGCCATTCTGTATAACAATGCAACACACACACAACGCACACACAGCTATACTTTCTCATTGTCTTGCAGAACTTACTGCCTTACTTGTGAATACTGTTTGTTTCTCTCTCCCCCGCTCAAATGTAAGTTCTACAAGTGGAGGGCTCTTTCTGTTTTGTTCACTGATGTACCCCAAGTGCTCAGGGCAGTGCCTGACACAGAGTAGGCACTCAGATACGAGAAGGCACTTGAGTGCTGATGAATGGATGAAAAGTGGTTTAAATATTAAATTCTACTGGTTTGGGGGAAAGAACCTCAATCTGTTCATATCCTGCTTAGCTCAGATGAAATGGAATCAAGGATCGGGCCAGAACTTAGAGTTCATCTGGACAGAACTGGAGGGGAGTGTCGAGTCAAAGTAAGATAGATGCAAGGAAAGAGACAAGGCCCCATCTCCTCACCACACGGTCTGAGAGCAGTGTGTGCCTCGGCTGAGGGGACCCATGTCAACGCCAGTTAGTCTGGAGAATTCTACATGGTTCAAATGTAAAGAAAACAGCAAGCATCAAAAGTTCCTTCATTGACATGACTAGAGGAAGTCTTCCGGAACAATGCAATAAACAACTGAGTGTATGTTTGTAGAAGACATTCGTGAGTCCAAAAGTTATAGAAGGTGCTTGTGTGTAGAGTGTGGCTGCCCTGTGCCTTCTCCTGAATGTGGTTTTTCATATGATCCACAGGGAATGAGACAGTATGTGAACTCCAAACTAAAGATGGATTCCAGAGCTTCTCTGTCAGGCTTCCAACCCTTCGTAAAAGCTTCACTCTGCGAGGGAATTTGGCCTGCTATCACAGGTGTGAGTCTCTTCTAGTACAAGTCCCACCTGGGGATCACCTGAACCAGGCGAGTTGATTATCTCTAAAAAATGCAAATTTCTGGGTCTCCCCAGCCTTAGTAAATCATGTGATAGGGCCAGAGATGTGCATACTGAATCAGATTTCCCCATAAGGTCAACATCGAACCTAACCACTGAATGTGACCCAGCTCTCGTCCAATTCAGCCTGCGACCAGAAGAGTGGAAAGAATTAACTTTGTGAACTGAGGCACAGCTGTACTTAGCAGGATCACTACATAACTCTGGGGCCCACCGAGTTTGAGAACCACTGCTAAAGCTGAAGAAACTGGCTTTGCCCTGCTTTAATTCATCTGTATTTTTTATCTTGTATCGGGTCTCATCATTTTTATTTAACTGTGTAAAAGCATAAATAGATGACTATATTCTGAAGATAACCCATGTTTGGTATCACTGGGAAATGTACTTGACTCAGTCTGGCGTAGTGGGGCACACGTGCAATCCCAGCACTCCAGGAGGCTGGGCAGGAGGACTGTGAGTTTGAGCCCCATCTGGGCAATTTAGCAACTTAGAGATACCTCGTTTCAAAAAAAAAAAAA
>NW_022900927.1:7879588-7911392 GCF_012274545.1 Fukomys damarensis
AAACCTGTGTCTGCAGGACTGGGCCCATAAAAGCAATCTGGCCTGTGATAGGTTAAAAGTAGCTCACTCCTCATAAATAAGCAATAGCCCACCCCAAAACTGATTAAAGGGCCTTCCTTTCTTTGTTCTTCTCTCTCCTTCTGCTTCTTCTTCCTCCCCTCTCTCTCTCTCTCTCTCTCTCTCTCTCTGCCTTCCTGCCTCCTGCTCGCCTCCCTACAATAAAGATCTCCTGCCGGACCTCTCGGTGCGTGAGCTCGGTGCATGAGTGGCCTAATTGGGAAGGGGCACCCGAAGGGGCACGAGAACCCCCTTTCAGGAGGGAAGGAAATTTACTGGATTCGCCAATTCTCATAACCCATTTTGTTCCATTTTGCTCACTTTTAGGTAGGAGATATGAGGTACCAATACATATTCTAGCCAGGAGTACAAATTGCCCTTTTCTCCCAGTTAGGTTTCTGTTGAACTTTTAAACTGCCTTGCCCCCAGCCCCAGACCAATAATTCCTTCTAATTTAAGGGTTGCCTTGCTGGAAAAATTAGAACTCAGCAGAATCTCAGGCTAAAATATCCCCTCCATATATCAATTAGCCCAGACCCAAAGCACACTAGGAAGGTTATTGTCTGTAACGACATCCCTTATTTGAACCCATTTGTGACTTTCATCTTTGTCTACTTTTCCTTCACAGATGAGCCCACTGAGTGAACAGCAAACAGCTATATCTGAGACCATATCTCAGATATATCTGAAACCATATCTAAGGAAGTTCCTCAGAGAGGCATTGCTTGATTTTGGCAAATAACTGGATAACCTTAACATCTTCCAGATTTTTTTTTCTTTCAGTACTGGAAGACTAAATCCAGGGCCTGAGATATGTCCTCAGTCTTTTTTATTTTTTATTTTTAAGACAGGGTCTTGCTAAGTCTCTGCATTGTCCAGGATGGACTTGAAGTTGCCAACCTTCTGCCTCAGTCTCCCAGGGCCCTGGGGTTCTCTAATGTGCCACCACTTGCAGAATATTCCTTAAAGGGACACCCATAGAGGAAATTCAGTAGCAGAATTCCTATCATCATTTTAACTTCTAGAAGAAAATCATTCAATTTTTGTCAAAAGGGCCTTCAAAAGTAAGTTCTTTTGCCCATTTCTCCTATCATACTTGAACCTGAAGACAACTGAGCAGACCCTGGAATAAATCCAAAAGACTACTCTCTGGCATTCTAGATGCATCTTTCCAGTGATGCCTCATGTCCCCTTGGGTAGAATTCCAAATCCTTTAAGAGAACAGAAGACTTTCATCATGACTTTTCAGAATGCAGTTATTTTACAAAGAACATTTCTCTGCATTGTCATTTTATTGTTTTGTTTTGTTTTTTGTTTTTTGAGACAGGGTCTCACTATATAGTTGACACTGACCTGGAACTCACTATGTAGCCCAGGCTGGTCTGGAACTCACAGCAATCCTCCTACCTCAGCCTCCCAAGTGCTGGGATTACAGGTGTGCCACCATGCCCGGCTTTGCACTGTCATTTTAGAAGGCCTTGCTGAAAGGTAATTTTGGAGCTTTTATTCTGTATATTTTAGTTTCGAGTTCTCAAAATAATTCTATGCAAGTGACTACTTTTCCTATTTTCTTGATGTTGGGGAGCAGAATACTTTGAAAATTCACTAAACCTAGGCTAGGATCTCGTTGGCACTATGTACTACAGAGAGGAATTTGGTAAGAAGGGCCCATCCTACACGGCAAATGAGGGAAGGGAAGACTTAGCAGACAAAGGGAACCAGCCTCGAAGGTTCCCCTATAAAACAGAGCTACAGCTGCCTCCAAGCAAGGCCTCTTATCAAACCTCCACGTAAAATGAGAACAAGATGGAAATCAGGTCTCATAGCCTGCCACACACACCTCCAGTGTCCCTGCCTTTCAGGGAACTTGCTTGGCCTCCCTTCTGGAGAGTGGCTGGGGTAGAGGCAAAGAGTTATTCTGGAAGTAGCCTGAACAAAACAACATGCTGGGTCCACTGCCCACTGTGTGAGGTGTTAGGGAAAAGGCGGTCTTTTGGAGAGATTTGATGTCATAGGCAGGCAGAGACCTCCCCAGTCAGCTCTGCAAACGCTAAGCCCACGTCTGACTGGGAGCAAAGCCAGACTCTGGAATGTACGTATGCACGTGTGTGTGTGTGTGTGTGTGTGTGTGTGTGTGTGTGGCATTCCCGTTCTTCTCTTCCAGGATTCCCCACAAGATCCAAGGACAAAGGGCTTATCTATGGGAACATGTAAGGAGATAGGGATGTGGACTCAGGCTGACCATGTTTAGAATCCTGTCTTTGCCCCTTCCAAAAGCTAAGTAACATTGGGTGGGTTTCCTTAACCTTTCAGTCTCAGTGTACTCAACAATAAAATGGAAATAATAATAATGGCCTCCTCGTGGAGTGGTCATAAAGAATAAATTAGACCGGAAAGTATACTGTAAATTGCTTAGCACAATGTATATCACATACTTAGTCCACAAACAAGGTCCTACAAATTAGTTCTGATAGTGCAAAAGTGTAAACCAAGTACTCTGGGAGGCTGAGGCAAGAGGATCGCAAATTCAAGCCCACCCTGGGCAACTTAGCACTCTTATCAAGACACTGTCTCAAAATAAAAAATCAAATGGACTGGGGGTTTAGTTCAGTATTAAGACCTTAGGTTCAATCCCCAACACTGCATAAATAAATAAATAGAAAGGAAGAAAAAGAAAAGTCCTCTATTACCATGATGATGATCTTTCCTGTGGGCCATACCCCATGTTTCCTTTGAGCTGATGGAAGAATTGGTGGGAAGCCTGGGTTTTAGCTCAGTGGTTCTGCCACCTACCTTGAAAGTACAAGGACCCTAATTTGATCCCAGGTACCAAAAAAAAAAAAACCAAAAAACAAAAAACTGGTGGGAAAACTCCACTCAGCAAATACAAAATCATTGTTTGAACCAGGAAAAAAATAATGTTGCTGTAGTTACAGAGTCCAAATGCAACCCTAGCTCTTCTGAGTTCCCAAAGGGGTTACTCAAGGTAGAGCTGTCACACAGTTTGTGACTAAGCCATTGTTTAAAAGCCAAGCACACTGCATGCTTTTCCAAGGGAGTGATTTTTCACGTGGGTAACCTCTGGAGACTGTTGCAGGGGGAGATTCTCGTCAGGGATGTTGGCCCGCAGTGCAGACTCTTGGCAAGAGGACAGAGTTGCGCTGTGACATCAGATCTGTGGGCGGCTAAAGCCATGTAAGCAGCGCCAGTGGGGAGAAAACTTGCCAGTAAAAATCAATGCTGGTGGAAGTTTAAGAAGACCGGGCCCCAAGATGTATGACAAAAATCTCAGGTACCGTGGGACAGCTGTTTCCTTCAGTGACTGAGATCACTGCCAGGTTTAACCTTTCCTCATAATAACAGACTACCTGTATTACTTTGTAGATTCCAAGGTGAGATAACATGGGAAGTACAAATGGTCCCTCATCCATAACAAGAAGTTGTGTTATAATTAGCTTGTTATAGCTAAAACTGGGAGCCCCAACACGTCAATCTTGTTTTTCATGGCGTTAGAAGTTTGAACAGTTTTATTTAATTTTAACTGTCTTTGGCAGCTGCCCAATAATATTTGGGGAGAAGTGGTCTCTTGCCCCCATCATTTCCGGCCTGTGCCTAGTTAGCCTGTTTTAAACAAGCCTATTGAGCAATTAGGGCAGGAACACGGGACTTCACTCACCTCCCATCAACTTTTCCCTGATTAGGCAATCACTCTGCTCACTTCTAGTCCTGGCAAAAGAGAGCCATGGTCTTGGCTTCCCAGGAGCAGGCTATAAAGGGAGCCATTCATTTATTTGAGTTCTGGCTTCTCAGTTACACATATATAACAGCAAAGAAGTTCACATCCTCTGCCTTATACGTCACCTTGCATGATTCTTTAGCAAGCTGAAGTTCAAATCACCAGCTCAAATCCAAGAACACTCTGCATATTTACCTATCATCCAGGAGATTTGTGAATGAAGAAATTACCAAAATTGGGTACCTGAGCAGTTACAGTTCCATGAATACATCTTCTTATGGAAAGAATAAGTCAGATGTGACTGGTAATATGTTATACTGGCCTCTTGAACATAGAGAGCATTTGATTCGTTTTCTGTTTCCACCACATGGGTGGCACTTTCTTAAGATCTCCAAGTAGATTTACAGATTGAGTAGTGAGAGGCTACCATAGCCTGGGAAAGGGCCTTCTGAAACATCTCTGCACAGCCAGTGCTGACCCCTGATCTGGTTGCCTTTGGACAGGGGAAAATTAAAATATATGAAATGATTCCGTTTAAAGGGCTTACCTTTATTCTTCTGGTTTTTTGTTTTCTATGTATCCCCATGCTGCCTTTATTTTATTTGCCTGCGGTGCTGGAGATTGATTTGAACTAGGGCCTCTTGTACACTAAGAAGGCCCTCTACCACTAAGCTACACCCCAAGCCTTTCTTTTATTTGTATTTCTCCATGGAGTCTAAATTCTGGGAGCCACCTAGTATGCCCAGGAGCAGGAGAGCCTGTTTGCTGAGAAATGGCTGAGCTCACTGTATTCTCATTGTGCCGCCACAGAACCCGGTAGCTTTAGGTCAACAACAACTGGCACAACTAGCTGGAAAGAGCTCTAGATGGTGTCCAGTGTCTTCTTGCCTCACCCTGGTTCCACGAAGTCCACTCCCTTCCCAAATCCTGATCAACAAAAAGTGCCTTCATTTTAAAATGTAGGAAAGCTTGGGCCAAATCCTTTATTTGAGCCAAGGAAGAGTGAACTGGTGATAAACCACACTGGATTCTGTGGCACAGAATAATCCTTGAAGAATGAAAGTGGAAGGAAGTAAACATTCTCACTGATTTCAGGAACAGCGGTCACCCACGCAAGAAGTAACCAGGCAGGCAGCACTGTTGGATTCAGCTAGGCGACTTCACAGTAGAGAAGGAAACATTTTGAAAAAGAATTACTTTAATCAAGAAGCAAAACACAGAGCTCCAATCTTAGCGAAGACCACCTGTTACAACCTAGGTGAGAAGGAACCGGAAGGAAATTCTCTATATCCGCCGCATTCACAGGATGCCCCCAGAGCGGTTTTGGGCTGCAGTGGCTCGGACCGGGAGAATCCCCCGAGGAGCTGGGGCGCCCGCCCACGTGAAGGTCATTTTCTCCCAGTGTTTATGGTTCCGGCAGGTTTTTCATCACCGACGACCGGAATACAAACTATGAACTCTTCTCTCTTACCGCACACAGAAAATGCATTTGACTCCAAGTTCCATCCGCCCTCCCCACTACCGGGAATCAAACTCACGACCTTGTGCTTGCCAGGCAGGCGCGGCGCCACTGAGCTATACCTCCTGCCCCTCCAAGGGTTTTTGTTTTGTTTTGTTGTTGTTGTTGTCTGTTTTTTTTTATCTAGAGGACAAGATACATACAAAACTGTCACTTTGATGAAATTCTAGGGAAAAATTAAGGCAGTTGTACAATTCTGCTAGTAGCCATCATCCCTCAGTCCCTATAACCAATTATTAAATGGCAAGTTCGCAGTTCATTTGGCAGCTTTGATACCTTAAGAAAAGCAGAGTTGCTGGATAATCTTGATTTTAGGCATTCTAAGGAATTGAGAGCGATGATTGTCAAAAGCAGAGGTCCATGACAAGTGCTTGTAGGACGCGTGTGCACACACACACACACACACACACCGTTGTTTTGGTTTAGATCTAAAAAGCCCTCCAAAAGTCTCAGCTGATTGGATCTTGGGGCACCATACTAAGCACCGGATTCATCCACTGATGAGTTCAGTACCTGAAAGGCTGTTAGGGCTGGGCCCTCCTGGTTGGAGGGGGGCCTCACGGGCGTGGCCTCTCTCTCCCTCTCCCCTTGATATCTCTCTGCCTCCTGCCTGACCTGTCTGTCCGGAGCAATGCCCCTCTGCTATCCCACCCTGCCTTGGAGCCAGTGGATTAGGGACTAAAATTTCACAAACTCTTAGCTAAAATAAATCCTTCCTCTTTCCAGTGGTGGGTATTGGTAGTGTGTCTCGGTGAGGAGAGAATAACTAAGACAGCTACATAATTAGTTCAAAACCAACCTGAACTACATAGTAAGGCCCTGTCTCAAAAAATCAAAAACAGGGCCAGAAATTTAGCTCAGTGGTGCCACTGCCTGCCGCACAAATGCAAGGTCCTGAGTTCGATCCCCAGTACAAAAAAAAAAAAAAAAAAAAAAAAAAGTGTAAAATTTAATCAGGGATTGAAATATTTTAGTTAAATATGCTCCCCCCCTCCCAGCCCCCGAGATTTGTAATTCCCTAAGTTCCTAAAACATTGTTTCAAAACAAATCCAAATCTGGGTGTGGTGGCATATGCCTGTAATCCCAGGATTCGGGAGGCTGAGGCAGGAGGATGACAAATTTGAAGCCAGTCTGGACCACACAGTGAGTTCAGGCCATCTGAACCACATAGCTAGACCCTATCTAAAAAAGAAAATAATAATAATAATGATAATAATAATAAAAGAAAGGAAAGAAAAAAAAACAACATGAGAGTAGCAGAGGCCTCACCGTTCACTGAATTCCCCCTTCTCTCAGGCAATTGCAACCCTCAACAGATAGGGGCATAGACAGGCAAGTAAAGCTCTGAAAGATACAGGGAGATATAGAAAAGCAGGCCACAAATAGAAGTAGTGTTTACTGCAGGCCAATCCATAAAGCTGTGTAACCATAATCTATTTTAAAACATTCCATCACCCCCAAAAGAAACCCTGAATCCATTAGCAGTCGGTTCCCATCCCACCCTCAACTCCTCCATCCTCCATAACTTCACAGCCACTAAATCTACTTCCTGTCTCTACAGATTCGCCTGTTCTGCACATTTCATACAAATAGCGTCCTACAGAATGTGGTCTCTCATGACTGGCTTTTTCCACTTGGCATGAATGAACACTTACAGAATACATCAGCACTTCATTCTTTTCATGACCAAATAATATTCCAGACATTTGGATTGTTGACATTCTTTGACTACCCTAAGTAATGTTGCAATGAAAATTCATGTACACTCTCTGTGCGGCAAGTGCTTTCATTTCTCTTAGATACCAAGGCGCACAGCTGCTGAATCCTGTGGGAACTCTGTGCTTCATCACTTGGGGAACTGGCAAACTCTTCCAAAACTGTGGCTCATATTCCCATCAGCAGTGGATGAGGGTCCTGCTTTCTCCGCATCCTAGCCAACACCTCCTCATTTTCATTTTCAACCTTCTAGTGGATTTGAAGTAGTATCTCCACGGAGTTTTGATCTCCATTACCCTAATTATTACTGATGAGATCTGTCCACGTGCTTATTAGCCATTGCTATATCTTCTGTGGAAAAAAATGGCTGTTCCAATTCTTTGCACGTTTTTAAATTGAGCTGTTTCTTAAATTTTTGCATTGCAAAGGTTCTTTTTGATGTAAGCATCTTACTAGATATGTGACTTGAAAATATTTTCTCTCACTCTGTGCATGGCCTTTTCTGTGTCCTTTGAAGCACAAAACATTTTTAATTTTGACTCAATCCAATTTATCAACCTTCTCTTGAACACTTGTGTCAGTGTGGTATCCTAGAGATCATCACTAACCAAGGTTATGAAGACTTACACTTTCCTCTGGGGCTCCTAATTATTTTTGTTCTTACTTTAAGGCCTATGATCTACTATAGATTCTATTTCAAATATTGTCACACAAACAGCTTGGAGACTGGGGAAGAGGCCCGCTAGGCTTTGTGGGATAATGTGATACCATTTAGCCAGGACCTAGTTGCCTCCATCCAGCTCTAACTAGAAGGTTAGGAAGCTGTGAAGGATAAGTATGCAGTGACCAGGGAATAGAGCTCTTGTAGGTCTTTCATACCATGTCTAACTAAAAAGGTCAGAATATTTAAAATTTGAGCAGAGCCCATGTTTTACCAGTTCTTTGCTAAAAACCTATACTTTATTTTTTGATACAGGATCTAACCAAGCCACTAAATTAGCTAAATTAGGCTGAAACTTTCGATCCTCCTCCCTCTGCCTATCACAGGACTAGGATTACAGATATGCACCACCAATCAAAATTTCTTCTGTGACGCATTCTTGTTCAGAGCAAACTAGATTTCCCTCTCCATTTGTGTCTCATTGTATGAACAAATCAACCTGCATTCCAAAGCAGAACTTCACTTAGACTGCAGAGGTCAGTGTGATATTTATTGTCATCTTTTCCCGCACAAGTCTTGTTAACCAGCGGCTGCCCACCCATGTGCTCCTCTGTTAGTCTCAGCCACCCCATTTCTGCCCTCTGTGTGACCCACCCCAGTCCACTGGCCTTGATTTTCCAATAAAGGGCTAAGTCGTTTGATGCTTTTTTGTAAAACTCAAGTTTGGACATTCTGGAAGATCATTTCACAGTTTCAGACATTTTTAACATGTCTGAAATTATTTCTCTTTTGGTCTAAACTTTGGGGATCTGATTTCCTCAAGCCTCATGTGCATTCCAATCGTGCTAGGCAATTTTTCATCTGATAATAAAACATCTGTGATGGCATAATCTCTTTCTGTGTTACATCACCTTAACCAAAAGGTTCTCTTTTGTTAGTCAGAAGTCAGTGCAGGATGACCTTCAGAGCCTCCTAGGAGCCAAAGCTGGTTAGCAAGGCAAGTGAAACATGTTCCCTGTTGTCATAATCACTTCTGCGACATCAGGCCTTAGTTTTGCTTTTGTATCTCTGCTTTAGGACATCTTCCATTCTGTCTGGCTAGTCATTCTATGACTTTTAGTTACAACCATTTTTCTATCCCTGTTTCTTTTGCTTTGATGTTTTCTAAATGTTTTCAACATGCTGTACCCTAAAGGTCAATATTATTCAACCAATATTTACTAAAGTGAACTCACTGCAAAGTACTAGTCTCTGAAAAAAAATTGATTTACATATAGATGTATTCATTCTCGTATTTCTACCTTTTATCACTTCAACAAGGTCCTTTTCTATATTGAATTTCTGACAAATTAAAGACTCAGACATCACTGATTAATGAAATGTACCACGTGTCCAGGATGTTAATACTCATGCAATAATATATCCTTCAGTTGTGGTCTGGATATGGTCATGGGACATGTAATTCTGGCTAATGACACATGATATATAAAAGCAGATCTGCTGAGGTAGTACCAGGAGCATTTTGGGGAAAGAATGTCCTCCCTATTAACAAGAGATTCACAGAATGAAATGGCTCCACTTGTTTTGTCTGATTTGGTTGTGCCCATGTGCAACACTCAGAACCTAGAACCTCAGTTTAAGGACACCATCTAAGATAGTGAGAGATGACAGGAGAGAAAGCTAGAAAAGAGTGGCATCCATTGTAATGCCATGGGACAACTAAATTAATCCATCCCATAACCACTGTATCCCCTGCCTGTTATGTGAAACCATACATCATGCTTCTCATTTAGATATATATATATAAAACTGTGTTTATGTATATGATCATGTATCTTTTATAAATCTTTATGAATATGTTTTTATTTGAAAATAGTAGTTATAGATCTGGACTTGGCCTTAGATGTCATCTGTTCTACTCCAACTCTTTCACTGTTTTGCTTTCTTTTGTTTTGGTTTGGTTTGTGACAGGGTCTCACTGTATAATTCAGGCTGGCCTTGAACTCACATGTAGCCCAGGCTGGTCATGAACTGACAGCAATCCTCCTACCTCAGCCTCCCAAGTGCTGGGTTTACAAATATGCATAACTGCATTTGGCTTTTTTCACTTACTTACAGAGAACAGCTTGCACAAGTGAGTACTTTACCCACGGTCAAAAGTAAGTTGTTGATGGATTCAGGAATTCTCATCTTTGGAAACCTTTCTAGCTGTCTACTTCTTTTAAAAAATACTCCAGATACTTCAAGGACGTTTTGACTGGGGGAAGGTGATCTGGATGGGAGGGGGGGGTCTAAGCTCCTGACTGGGAATGGATTAAGATTCATTCAGTTGTATCAGTGTGGGTCTCTGCCAGAAGAAAGACTTCCACATTAGAGAAAATCACCTGCCCAGACTTTATGGAACCACTACAGACCTTTCACAAGAAACACTTGGCTTTTATTTAATTTAAATAAATATGTGGTAATATTTCCCCCTCAGGCATCCGCAGGTATGCAGAGATCCACATAGAGATATTTGGGCATTACTTCAAAAGGGAAATTTGAAAGAAAGAAGGAAATTTTTATCTTTTAGGAAGTGGCTTCTGGGAATAAAAATATGTAAGCATTTACTTTTCTCTATTTATGACTTTCACAGCAAGGAAACCAGACTGAAAGAAACAAAGCAAAATAAAATAATTTGAAATAAAAGCAGAACTGTTGGCAGTTGCATCTCATGGATTTAACAGTTACCTTTCTTCTTTGAATCTGAATAGCATTTCTTTTTTACCCACCTTAGTAATGGTTTGTCTTGAATTTTGCTCCTTTTCCAGGGGTTTTTATGACTTCATAAATGCGGCACTGTGTTTTTCAAAGATAAGGGCATTCTTTGGAGATTTTACTGTTGAAATACAAAAAATGATGACTGCTTTTGCATCACTACTCAAAATAAATATACACACTATCTTTCTGTAAAGTATGTTGCCAATAAATCACTAGATATTAAAATAATCCCAAATTTTAAAACAGTAATTTAAAGACTACTAGACATTGTATTGTATTATTTTGTCACTTTTACAGCTTTATAGATAAAAGACTAATTATAATAGCATACGTATTAAGAAAAAAAAATTTGTAGTTTTTCTCTGTGAGAACAGCGCCACCATCTGGAATCCCACAATTTGTGCCACGAACACATTCATGAGCATTTTGTTTGGGTTGTAGAAAAGGAATTTGTCTCTTCCTGAGAGATTTTACAGATAAAAAATTGCGCACACAGCATTTTGTTGTCAAGTGAAAAATAGTTATACCCTTTTCTCCCACAATGGATTTCTAGACTTTATGTCCTACAGAAATCGACTGACGTTAATGCTATCAAGGGTTCACGATTTCATTTATAACTCAGTATTGTAAATTGAATATTTCAACAGGGATTAATTTTATATGCTCTTCCTGATTTGTGTTTTCTACAAAATAAGAGACTACATTTTTAAACCTGATGTTAAATAAGTTTGTTGTTTCAATTTCTGGTTTTTTTCAAGAGTAGAGATTAAGGGGCCGGGGATTTAGCTCAGCGGTTCGGTGGCCTGCCTTGCAAGCGCAAGGACCCGAGTTCAATCCCCGGTACCAAAAAAAAAAAAAAAAAAAAAGTAGAGATTAAGGAGTACACATGATGAAAAAAAATCGAAGTACTCCTCAAAAACTGGATTTAAAAAGTAAAATGACTTTAAGCGCTACACAAAATTATCTGTAAAGCATACAAAATCATTTCATTGTATTATATAAGCTCAGTGGGCCAATAGTGTAACATACATGGGATACACCTGTAAATCACACTTCGCTCTGTATAATACTCTTCCTCAGCAGCACAAAAAGTTACTCTAACTGTAAGCGCTTCAGAAGTTGGAAACATTTCATAATAGCTGTTAAAATCCTTGCTATTCTCATTAATGGAACAAAGCAATTTATTCAGGAGTCAAAAATCACATCCAACACTCAAAACAATCATTTCTTGTGTTGTGGTAGCATGTTTTAATCAATGGCCTAAATGCCACTGTTTTTCATAAATCAGCTTTAGAACTGAACACCCCAGTGTTCCATTCATTTGCCAGAATCGGTCTCTTCCTGAGCCATGCGAGTCCTCTACAGTGCAGCCAGGAGTAATTGTGTTTCCCAGAAAACAAAGACACAGCTTCCCCACTGTTATACGTGCAGCAAGACAGCATCTGCAGATCTGCTACAGCTGGCCCCGAAGAGGACCTTTCCTCCTCCGCCCCATCATTCCAGAGATTTAACCTAGTGTCGAACATGGGCTCCTGCAGTCTCATTCCAATCCCAGGAAGTAGGCACTGTTGTTTCCCATTTTCACGGGATACTAAGGAGCAGAGAATTTAAATGAAGTTGCCCAAGGTCACACAGGTACTAAGAGGCCTGCCATGGATTCCAGCACAGAGAGGCAAGGCCCTGCGTCTCAATTTTAACCCTGTTTCTCCACCATTGTGTAATGACAGAATCATTAAGGGCCTTTGGCTTTCACTACCACTTGACATTTTCTTATTTTAATCCAAGTTTATCTTTTTTTCAAGTCTTCTTGAGTCCATAGACAATCAGTGTGAAGGCCCCTTTTCCATACTGACTAGTGTTTGTTTTTTGTCCCTATGTTTGAATTGCTTTCATCAAAAGACATTCAGTATTCAGTAACTATTTATTGAAAATCAACTATGTAAGTTTAAAAATATTGCCTAACTTTAAAAATCTATGACCCAATTTGGCATTATCGAAATTTGTGAGGATCCAGGCATGGTGGCTCGTACCTGTAATCCTAGTGCTTTTAGAGGCTGAGGCCAGATCACTGCAAGTTCAAACCCAGCTTGGGCAGTGCAGCAGCTTAATGAGACTCTGTCTCAAAATAAAAAATAAAAAGGGCTGGGGATGTAGCTCAGTGTGAAGGCCCAGCGCCACACAAACACACACACACACACACACACACACACACACAAACACACACACACGTGGTGTCCATACACTTTGAGCTACCAATTTCACTGTTATAATTTTGTGTTGCAAATATTCTTCCATGCACCCTTAAAGATAAAAGAACAAGGGTATTCATTTCATAATTATTTGTAAAAGTAAAAAGCTGGAGACAATCTAAATGCTATTCATAGGGGACAGGTTGTATAAATTATAGAGTATCTTTATTATGCAATGGGATGTTATATAGTCATTAAAAAGAGTGAGCTAGACTTATGTGTATTCAAGTGGGACTAAGTTTAAGGTATAAGGAGCTGAAAGAAGCAAGGTGCAGAAGAGACAATTATAGCATTCCTACTATGTGAAACAAAAGCATACATACATACCTATGTATAAACAGAAAATTTTTTAGTATTTACCTCTGGAAGAAGACCAAAGGAGGAGGCCATATAAATGTTTACTAAGCTCATGTCTTATTTTAGAGTTAAAACAGAAATTAGCCAGGTGTGATGGCATGTGCTTACAGTCCCAGCTATTCAGGAGGCGGAGGCAGGAAGGTCACTTGAGCTCAGAAATTTATGATCAGCCTGAGCAACCTAGTGAGATTCTACCTCAAAATTCAATCAATCAATCAATAAACCAGAAACTAACGATGGAGAAAAGAAAAATGTATACGTTATGAGCAAAGTTCTGAGTCTGAAGTGAACACCCTCTCCCTGTCACCAGCAAAGCTGGCATTTGGAATGGAAGATGAGCCACAAGCCTATGCCAGCTTCTTGCCAAACAGGAATGTAAGTACAGTAATTACAAGGATTTCCAGTAAGGAGGCAGCTTGTCACCCCAGGTGGGGGGGTGGGCAGAGAAGGTGGCCCAAGAAAGCAGCTTTGGAACTGGGCAATGAGTTATTCTGCCAAGAGGCAACACACATAGGCGTTAGGATCAGATTCCCGGTGCTCCTACCCAGCTCCAATGAGCATCTGCCATGTGATTTCAGTTTCCTTGGGAATAAACTGCAGCAATAATAGCACCTGTTTTATAGCGTGGTAGCAAAACCTGAACCAATTCATACATCAAGAGCTCTTGGAACTGTGGGCAGTTATAATTCAGTTGAACAGGACAGGAGAAGGGTAAGTTATTTTTAAAAGAAAGTATAAACCAGGTGTGGTGGCACACACTTGTAATCCCAGCACTCAGGAGGCTGAAGCAGGAGAATCACTGTGAGTTTGAGACCAGCCTGGGCTACATAGTGAGTTCCAGGTCAGTCTCAACTACAGAGTGAGATGCTGTCTCAAAAAACAAACACACATACACACAAACAAAAAATAATAATAAAAGAAAGTATGGTAGTCAATCAAAACTTGGGGGAAGTACATTATGACTCTATTTCAGACCTTAGGCAAAAGTAACTGGCAAGTGGCTCAAAGATTTCAGTACTAAAATGAAACAAAATTATAAGAGTATAATAGAAAACAGACTCATTCATGTACAATGCTATGGTAGATGTGAAAAGCATCTTTCTAAACTGGTCATCAAACACCAATAGCTTAGAAGTGATAAATCAAATGTGAAAAGTTAAAGATTTCTTTACCTCACACCTCTCCCACCCCACCAACAAAATTTGGAGCAAAACAACAAGGAAATATTTGACCTTACCGGTAATGAGAGAAATGCAAAATAACAAGGACAATACTACATTCGTAGGTGTGGCAGGCAGGAAGTTCTCCATCACATCAATGGGAGAAACTGGAAAATGTTTTTTGGACAAGGATTTGGCCATTATGTTTTCAAACTCTGAAATGCATGCATCTTTTGGCTTAGACATTCCGCAGTTAGAAATTTTCCCTAGGGGGGAAAATCAGCTAAACGTGAATCCAGATGGCAATCACCAGGTATGTGTTTGTTTGTTTGTTTGTTTGCTGGTACCAGGGACTGAACTCGGGATCTTGCACTAGCAAGGCAGGAGGCGGTGCTACTGAGCTAAATCCCTGCCCATGAGGTATGTGTTTGTATCAGTGAAAAAGTATTTTAAGACCAGGTGCGGCAGCATATGTCTATTAACACAAAACTTCGGGAAGCTGAGACAGGTGGATTGAAAGTTAAGGCCCAGTTTAACTGGCAACATAGCCAGATCCTGTCTCAAAATAAAAAAATTTTTAAATGGCAGGGTCCTGGGTTCATTCCCCAGTACCAAAAAAACCTAAACAACAACAACCCAAATGTAAATGTCCATCAGTAGGAATTAGCTTAATAATTTTTTTTTTCTTTTTGGTGCTGGGGATTGAACTCAAGACCTTATACTTGCGAGGCAAGTGGCTGCACCACTGAGCTAAATCCCCAGCCCTGTACCTTTTGATATATCCAAGGCGGAATACCATTAAAATACTAATGCAAATCTATATTTAATTTGGGGTTTTTTTGTTTGTTTGTTTTGGGGGTGGTTTGAGACAGGGTTTTTCTGTGTAGTTCACACTGGACTTGAATTTGAAATGACCCTCCTGCTTTAGCTTCCCCTCCCAAGTGCTGGGATTATAGGCGTTCACTACCACACCCAGCGGCATTGATCAACAGGGACAATGACCGGATTTATTTGAAGTGAAAAATTCAGGTTGTAAGAGTGTGATTAATATGGCTCTATTTTATAAAAATATTTGTGAATGTGGACACAGATAAAAGCCTAAGATAATATATACTGATAAATGCTAATGATTAATTATCAGATAATACAATGTCAGATGATTTCCATTCTTTTTTATGAATTTCTGAATCTTATGTATTTCTCATTTTACAATAACTACACATTACTTCCCTACCCTAATTCCCGCTGCTGCCGCCCCGGCTCTAAGAATTGAACCCAGAGTTGCTATACCACTGCGTTACCTCCTCCACCCCTCTTTATTTTTATTTTTCATTTTAAAATATGGTCTCCCTCAACTGCCCAGGTTGGCTTTAAATTTTTGATCCTCCTGCATCAGCCTCTGGAGGAAGCTGGGATTACAGGTGCACACCTTCACGACAGGCTTTAGGCACTACTTTTGTAACGGTTTTAAAACGCTACTTCCACTAAGAAGATAAGAAAAGCAGACTTTGAAAGGTAAGTATGGCAATCCCCTTCACATCCCTGCTGTTCAGATCTGCCAGCTATATCTGTACGTATTTGGTCGGCAGAAGGGGGAACCTAGAACTGGGGGGAGAAAACCTATTTTTATCACAAATGTAAATGTAAAAGTTGAGATGAGCACTTGATCTCTCAAGGCAAATTTATAACCATTAACCATCTTGGTTTTTTTCTTCCCCCATCAAGATTCAGCAGGAAAGTGTTTCTAATTTCCTTAATCATCAGACTTTTAGAAGGTTGCTGAGTGGAACGGTGATATTTTTGAACACACCATAAATAGGCGCAGGAACTATGCTGTACAAGCTAAGCGCCTCCTTCGAAGACTTCACCTCTCGCTCACCAGAAACTTGCCTTGCGCTCACTCTGAGCTAGGCCCGGAGGTTACTCAGCACGCGAAGCCCCATCTCTACCCTTAAAAGGGTTACTTTCTCGGGAGAGATGGCCAGACCGGGAAGCCTAGAGCACAGCTGACTGGCGGCGCTGAAGCAGCAGTAACAAATCATGGAAGACGAAAAGGTCTGCTGCAGAGCCAGTCAGGGAAATGCTCGTGACAGGGTCACTCTTGGGTGGACCCGGAGAGCTGGAAACATCTGTCTCCAGTGGAGAAAAGAATGATGACAAAATATAAATTGTACCGCGAGGATTAATGAAAGTCTGGTGAGAAATACACAATGATTGGAGAGCTCAACGAAGAGATGCTTTTAACTTACAAATGTAGTGATATGTCAAACAAAGCATTTGATAAAACATCCCAAGTCATTTGTTACCTTCGCCCCTGCCCGCTTCCCCGAAATACAGTGGGGAACAGCAGGCCAGGAGTCCTTTCACGATTTCCCCCATCAGAGCACCACACAAGGAAGGGACTTAATTTGCTTTACTTCATTTTGGCAAATATGGACTCATGCTATCCATGCTATTCTGCAACTAACTTAATTTCTCTCTCCGTCCTCTGTATCTCTCTCCTTCCTCTCCTTTCCTTTTTTCCTCTTTCCCTTCCTTTCCCTCCCTTCCTCCCTTTCCCTTCCCTGTCTTCTTCCTTCCTTTTTCCTTCCTCCCTTCTTTCCTCACTCTCTTGCTCCATTCCTCCCTCCCTCCCTTATTTCTGTTTAACAGTCTATCCAAGGATATTTCTCTGGGTCGATGAATGTAGATCTGATACATTTTTTAAAAAAATAACTGCATAGTGCTGCATACTGTGGATTCATTCAATCTTTCCCCTATTGTAGGACAGTCAGCTTGTTTTCTTTTTTTTTTCCTACATTAATCATCTGTTTATATGTATCCTAATTTTTGTGTGGGCTTATATAAGGTGGACTTCTAAGTATGCATTTGCTAAGGCAATAACTATGCAGACTTTAAATCTTAGTAGACAGTATCGATTTGTTTTTCAAAAAGCTCCTAAAGAGCAAAGTAAAAGAGAGATAATAGGAAACAGGGAGACAGATCTTTAAAAATTGGAAAGAGGACCAAAGGATGGAGGGAGAGGAAAGGAAGGGAGAGGGAAAAGAAGTAATGAAAATCAGCTATGCTGTGTACATGTGCCAACCCCCTAAGATGGATTGGATCATTATGTACTAATACACTTTTTTATTTAAAAAGGATCAAGATATGCCATGCCACAATTAATACATTCATTATGTGTCACAGACATACATTAAATTTTAAAGTTTCCTGGGCTGGTCATGGTCGCACACTATCGTAATCCCAGCACTCAAGAGGCTGAAGCTGGAGGATCACCAAGAGTTCAAGGCCAGGCTAGAACACAGAGACCCTGTCTCAAAAAACAAAACAAAAAGCTTCTAGTAATTCACATCCAAGCAGTGCACGAGAGCTATGTTTTAGTTAGATTTATTGAATGTTTGTTTCTCTAGTCAGAAAAATCTTTGAGAGGTTCTCTAGCATTAAAAGTCATCACTTTTTAAAATTTTGCTAATTGATAGCTAAAAATTATAAGATTTCACAGGAAACTTAAAAAGCTCAGTAATAGTTCTTATGTTTACTAGGCATTTAGAATTCTTATGTGAATTTTTTTCACATACTTATTTTCTCATTAGGTAATTTTTGTCACCCACTTGGCAGAAATCCCTTTTTGTCATAAGTAATTCTATGTTTTCCCAGTCTATATTTTTTCTCTTGATTTTTATTTTAATATTTTCTTTATGACATCTGAGTTTCTCTTGAATTTTTTATTCTTAATTGTTTTTATTCTTTTAGTTAATTTTATTGGTGCACTTTAGATATACATAATGATAACATTCATCATACGGAATTTGTACTTGTACATGATGTATCTTAATTCTTCTTTTTCCTCATTTCCCTCCCAGCCCTTTAACCTCATTTCCCCTCCTTATTTACAAAAGCTTGTTTCCATTTCTTTCTTCTATTCTTTTTTTTTCTTGTCCCTTCCTTCCTTTCCTTCTGCCTTCTCCCTAGTTCCCTTCTCACTTGAACATTTCCTTCCTATTTCACAACATCTGCTATACATTTGGGTCCTTATTCACACTTTCAGTTTCTCATACCAGAGAAAACATGTGATATCTGAACATATGTGTCCAATTAATTTCACTTAAGAGCAAGGTCTCATGGTGCATCCATTTACCTAGAAATGTCTCAAGTTTATTCTTCTTTATGGCAGAGTGGCATTATTTTTAGATTGAGACTTTCAATCTACATTTCTAAGTATGGTCTCAGGAAAGAATCCAACAGACTTATTCCAAAGTCACATCACATTATTCTAGCATTGTTTCTTAAATATCCCACCCTTTCCCACTAAATTGGAATGTCACTTTTACCATGAACCTATTTCTGAGTTCTCTTCTGTTCCTGTGGTTTACTTATCTATTCCTGTATCAATAGCATAATTTTTGTGGCTATAGTTTTTATAATTGTCTTAAGAATCTTAAACCAGAGAGCACCGTGGTTAAATATGTGGGTTCTTGAAATCCAAGACTGGAATTTAGATCAGATGCCAACTTTATGATCTTGGTCACGTTACTTCAATGTCTCCTCTGTAAAAAGGAGATAATAATACTACTTAAATCATGAGGTCGACAGGAGGATTAAATGACTGATTCTCCAGAAGTATTCAGAACAATGCCTGTTCCAAAGTAAGCAGTCAGTGTCACTGTGATGATTATCACAAATGGGAAGATGTATCACCTCTCACAATTTTTCTTGTGCAGTTTCTTGCTTCTGCGTTTTTAATTTTTTTCTGTCCAGTTTTCCCACAAAAGTCTTGGGATTCCTATTCATCCATGTCCAGAGTATACATCTAGAAGAGATGATAACAGACTGGTAACTGTGATGTCTTCCGTGGAGAATGGGGTAGAATTTCACACCTCTGTCTTTTCAAATGTATATTAATTACCTTTAAAATATCTCTTTTAAGACTTCATTACAACCCTTCAGCATTCTAACCTGAATTACATGCATGCGTATCCCTACCTATTCTAGACTGGCTGTTGCGCGTGTGAGAGATGTCTGATATGGCCGAAGAAAGAACAATTTCCAAAGGAGGGAGAAGCTTTGTGAGGCCTTGGAGAGTTAGTGGGTTTGTCTCTGGTGGAGGAGAGCAGGAGATTCCTGGCTATGGAAACGGCCTTGCATGAAGATATGGAGATAGGAACTTCTTGGGAGAGGCAGAGAAGCACTATTACAGATATCAGGCTTGGTATGGTGGTGCACACCTGGAATCCCAGTTCTCTGAGAGCTGAGGCAGTAAGTAGGGTTGCAAGTTTGAGTCTGATGTGGGCAACTCAGTGAGAGCCTGCCTCAAAAAAACATTTTTTTTAAAGTTTTTTAAAAGCTGGGGATGTATCTCAGTGCCACCAAAAACTAAAACAAAGATATCACCAAACGCAGAAGCCAAGCACCAAGGCAGAGTCTTGGAATATAAGACAAAAATGTCACAGCGGAAAATATTTTGTTGTAGTTGTTGTTGTTGTTTTCACTCTCCCAGAGGATTTCAGGATGGGAAAAAGATAGGGGCAGAGGGAAAGGCAGAAGCAAGGTAGCCAAGACAAGGCTGGATGATAATCTGTGAGAACAAGGACCGTGCCTGCCCTGCCCAGTCCCCAGTCCTCAGAGCAGTACATACAAGTGTTTGCTGAATGAACAGGGAACCAACAAAACAGTTTTAAAAAAAATCTTTTTTTGGTTTTGTGTTGGCAGTCCCAGGGAGTGAACCAAGGGGATGCTGGGCTATATCCCCATTTATTTATTTATTATGTATGTATGTTTTGAAACAGAGCCTAAGTTGTCCAGCCTGGACTCAACCTTGCAACACCTCTGCCTCCACCTCCCGGGTACTTGGGGTCACAGGTATGCACCACTGCCCCCAGCAGAGTAACAGTTTTGAGTAAGAAATGAATGCAAGTGATGGCGCTGAGTACATTACAAAGAAATTAATAGTAGCACAATAAAGAGGAAAACACCCTGGAGCAACCTCTTGCTCCATGCTAACTAGATAGTGGTAACTAGATAACTAGATGGCGAATACCCACTGAGCCACTGAATGTGTATAAAGTGCATCAGGATATGAGCAAAACTAAATTTTGGAAGAAAATGCTCTTCTCATTATACTTCTATTTGAAAACCAGTGTTTGAAAATGAGTTGTTAGATGGGCTGGAAAAGGAAAGCTGAGGGACTGTAGATGATTTCAGAGAGCTCCCTGCTACTACTTAGTACAATCCTTCAACCTCGACCAGAACCATGAGCTGAAGCAACCCCCTTTCATTAATGATGCATCCAGTCTGTAGTATTTTGTTATTAGCAACAGAAAATGAACTAAAACAAACTGGCCATTCATCTTCATATCATCTGTGAAATGTCAGTGCTTTCTACAGATAATCAGAGCTCTTCCTACAAATGAAGACAGAGAGCCAAAAGAATATTAAATTTAAAAGAAGGGATGTTTGAGATCAGGAGGGGAAGGAGCATCCAGGTGTAAAAAGGCATTCGTGGTTTTCTGACTGTGAGTGGATGCCACACAAATGCAATGCAAATGTCATTACATACAAACCAGAGTCTCTCGTTCCCCGTGTACACCCTGTTCAGAACTTTGTTAGAAGACTATTGCAGCAAAGTAACAACAGTAATCATACTCTGACAAAATTTTAATCAATGACACTTTCTCAATTGGATTTGAGGAATGAGATATTCCCCAAAGTAAAGCCCATCGAACACACAAAAGGCAAATGCACAGGTGCTCGCAAGTGCTGTGTGGGTTGGCATCGGTAAGGGACACGCGGGTCACACCAGAGTCGAGGTGCCCTGGTACTGTTCATGGGGGCCTTGTGAGCAAGACAAAGCCTCCTCACAATGGGATACTAGTGTTTCTTCACCCGGGCATGGAGATGGGAGCACGGCTGTGACTGCCCTGTCCCAGCCTCCTGCTGAGCGGCCACAATGGTGCTACTTGGTGCCATCCCAGGCCCTGCAGCATTGCGGACCACCTCACTTCCTGTGGATGAGAAAACAGTCTGCAGATGTCACTGGTCAAGTCGCCACCAACCTAGACCAGACTTCAGTGTAACACAGATGCCCCCTGAAGTGCCTTGCACAGCTTGCTTAGACCACAGCCAATCTGTGATGCGCAGGTTTTTAAGACAAATCAAATTTTAAAATCTTACATTGGACATGGGACCCGATTAGAGCACCCAGAAAAAACAGACGATACACAAAAGCCTGAAGTTATCCTACACACAATGCTTAGCACAAGAGCTAATGGAGCATATTTAAAATTTTTAAAAATTGGATTGTGCATTCTTTTTACATTTTCAAGTGAAAATGGAGATGTAGACAAAAATGTACTATGCCATAGCTTGACAAAGAAAGATGCTGTTTGTCTCTGAGGGGCTGCTGCATTAACACTCCTACAGAACTAATTGGTGTAAATTCTCTGAAGCAGCTAAACAATAAGTCATTCAAATCAAATGCTTGCTGATTACCTCTTTTTCAAGGAATTAAGTGGTTATTGATGAAAATGCTTAATGGGTATGATATTTTAACAGTGGTAGATGCAAGTCAGAGTTTTTGTTAACAAATTTTTAAAAAGAAATTAAAACTATCTAGTGTATATCAGAGGTGACTCTTTAGGTAAAATATACCACCACGACCACCATTTCCTAAGGTGAAACTTGAAAGCTTTTCTACCACTACACCCCAGCTGATTGATCCAGCAGTGTTACAGAGCAAAAGTTCTCGCACTGTGTGGTCAAACTCTGGCTTCCGGAAGTAATAAGAGAGGGAGTAAAAATACAATACTTTGTAGGACAAACCCTTCCCTTCCACAACTGAAGTTTCCACTTTGATCCACAAAACAGGAGCTTTTGCTTATTTTGGGTGCTGGGAAGGAGAGCTTTCCTCCTCTCCTCCATCCTTCTGCCACTCTGAATGGGCTGAGAAGATTCCTCTACCCCAACCTGCAGGGAGAGGTGAGGATGGGGGAGACAGGGCTGGCGACGGTCCAGCCTCGCTAACGATCCCATGGCAAGCTCCATTCAGGAGCGAGGGGTTAGGAAGGAGCCATAACATCTAACCAGGCTTGTCAGTGATTGAGATAGTGATTTTCTATCTATCTTTCAATTGGTTCTAAACTCAGGAGCAAATAAAGGAGAACTTTTTATGGCTCCGCTCAAAAACTCCAATACTTTAAAATCTAATAGCCAAGATATTACGTTGATTCTTCATTTGACTTTCTAATTCTGGCACCAGACTATAGGAAAAGGAAAGCCTTGTATAGCTCTCTACAAATACTAATCCATTGGTAAACATTCAACAACTAGCTTTCTGGGAAGATAATAGTCTTTGTAGTATTTGTAGCATTTGATTGCTTCTGAGCTGTGAGTGGTAATGACACACAAACCTTTCTCACAAGCTGCTTCTAACAGCTCTAGCTCACTGCTTCCTATAGAATTGTGAGTTTGAGCTCAGCCTGAACAACTTGGCAAGACCCTGTCTCTATAAAGTATGCTGAATTTCTATTGCTTCCTGAAAATTGAATCCCACGGGTTATTATGTATCTGAGTCCATTTTGTGCTGCCATAACAGAAGAACCTAGACTGGGTGATTTATAGAGAAGAGAAATGCAGGCTGGAAGACTAAGAGTAAGCCACCAGTATCGGCTGAGGGCCTTCTCGCTGTGTCCTCCCATGGTACAGGCAGGACAAGTGGACAAAAGTGCCTCCAACAGCAGAAGAGAAAAAGTCCACTCTGCAAGCCCTGTGTAGCATCATGGATCCATTTGTTAGGGCAAAGCCTCATGACCGGAACATCTCAGTAAATTTTCAACGTGTAAATTTTGCTTGGAAACACCATAGTATTGCACAGTATTTATAAACATACCACGGTATCATTTGAAACTGATGTGTGAATATAATACTTACAGTCCAGCCAGCTGTTCAGGAAAAATCAACCACTTCCATATCTGGGTCAAACGATGTCATTAGTTGGATCATCTTTCCCTTCTTTTCCATATCTTTTCTTTCTCCTTTTTCACCTTCTTCTATAAACCAGACTGTTAGGCTGGAATAGCAGCAGAAATTGCCCTGACAGGATGGTTCACTGTAGTTTGAGAGATGTTGATAACAACATTCACTAAGAATAAAAACTGAAATATGCTGAGAGACATTAATACTTGCAAAATC
The DNA here is from genome assembly GCF_012274545.1 of Fukomys damarensis. Lineage (NCBI taxonomy): Eukaryota > Metazoa > Chordata > Mammalia > Rodentia > Bathyergidae > Fukomys > Fukomys damarensis. The sequence continues at coordinate 7,902,991 of NW_022900927.1, forward strand.
TCATCACTATGACCTCCTAAAGTTTGGAGAAACTATGGTGAGTTGGATAAAATGAACCTGCAAGAGAGACAGCTGTCCTACCTTTGATGTTTACTCACTGTGCCATTCTGAAAAGAAGGTGGCACTCTGGGAGACTGATGCTGGAGGACTATTACTTTGAGCCCTGTCTCAAAATTTAAATGGGGAGGGCAGGGGATTTAGCTCAGTGGTGGCACTGCCTGCCTCACAAGCACAAGTACCTGAGTTCAATCCCCGGTACAAAAATAAATAAATAAATAAAATGGGGGCCAGGGATGTAGCTCAATGAGATCCCTAGTTCCAACAAAACAAAACAAAAACAGAAAGGAAGAAAGGGGTTAGCAGCAGACCTGTAATACATTCTCTCACTTTCCTGAGGAAGTATCCATGGAGGAGAGAAAGACAGTAACCTGGTCAAATGTCCCTGTCAGCAGGCAGTGACAGACCTCAGGCAACTGTTAGTGGGAAAGTCCTTATCTCCGGAATGCTTTTAGTAGGGTGGACTATGACGTTCAAGCCTGGAATTCATGCCTTTATGGAATTTGACTCCCTGAAGATGTCATGGAATCTTTGTACTTACTGCTGTGAAATGGAATTGTCTCATGAAGGCAGCAGCTGTCTTCTCTGTAAGCAATGGGACCACACACATCACATAAAGACTATGTAGGTCAGAGCCAGAGCTGATCCTACCCCTGCAGGAAATGATGCAAGGAGCCATGTGGGTGGTCTGGGACCCTGTCCTGCCTCCTCCATGCCTCCCAAGTGAGTGGTCTTGAAATTATTAGTAAAGCTTGCTTCTGGTTTACATCTCTCCTACATGCGAGTGATTTGATCATCTGATCCTTTGTGCTTTCTTACACCATTAGAAAAATTAGTCAATACTTTGATCATAAGTTTTCTCATCAGTAAAATGGGAATAAGTTTATTTTAGTGAGGAGGGGTGGTGCACACCTTGTAATACTCGGGAGGGAGGCTGAGGCAGGAGGAATGCTATTTAGGGAGAATTTGGGCTGCATAGAGAGTTCAGATGACCATCTCAAAATACCAAAAAGAAAATGTTTATCTTTCATAATGAGAAGAATAAACTAGATTAAACAAACAAACTAAAAGCACCTAACACTTAGCAAAGTACAGCAAACGTCACGTATGTCTTCTACCTGTTTCTCCACTGGTGAAATGATGTTCTTGGGTACATGTGATGAGCCTCCAGAATTCATTTGTTTGATTAATAAAATACCTCAGGGGCTGCAGTTAGACAAATCATTTATGTAAACTCCCCTATGTCCACTACCTGCTAAAATTATACAAAAACTTAACAAAGCATCAAGTAAACCTACTTCCTTTCTTCTGTAAAGAAACAGCTCCAAGCTACAGCACATACCTGCAGTCCCCCACTCTGAATAGGTAAGGAAGATCACAAGTTCCAGCCCAGGCCGGGAAATGTAACGACTCGGTGAAATCCTATGTCTAAGAAAAAAGGGCTGCCTCAGACCCGCTGTGCAGGGACACCGGTCTCCACACCCAGCAGCAAGGCGCTGTCTTCTGCGAACATGTTTTCACAAAACAAGCAGCATCATTTTTAGGGACCATGTAGTTTCTGTAATTCCAACTTCACCAGATGACCCTCGTCATCCTTGAGCTTCTTTGAACTTGAACTGTCTGGGGCCTTGCGGGATAGACTTCACCACCACACCAGATGACCCTCGTCATCCTTGAGCTTCTTTGAACTTGAACTGTCTGGGGCCTTGCGGGATGAGGAGAGCAGGGATGGTGTTTTCACGCTTCCCTCTGAGACAGGCCTCCCTGGTGCGCGTCTTGGAGAGACAACTCTGTGGCCGGATTGTGGCGCTCTCTGGTAGAAGGCTCACCAGACATGCTGTCTTTGAGACAGAGAGCCAGCGACTTTCAGGCAGCAGCCAAGCTAGCTGTGGTGCAACTCTGGACTCTCAAGATTGTACTGTGTCCCCGGTATCAAAAATAAAAAAAGATTGCACTGCAACTGTGAGATTCCTGTTCCTCTTGAGTGTGAGCAGCCTCACTGCCTCAGCTAAGAAACAAGCTTCTGAGATCACCAGGGAGCCTCCACTGACAGTTTAATCTACCCATGGCCTTTTCTACAATGGGTATTCTGAACTCCCCAACCCGCTCCCAGTCTCCAAGTCAAAATAGCCAACCTTGTGCTTCAACCTCTACTCGGTTATTGGCCCGAGCACACCCAGAGGACGTGGCAACCCGGAGCTGATGGCCTCCACTTGCCTCTTTCTTCCTATCTGCTTCCTCTCCAGGGTTCTGCGACCCAGTAAATGGCCCATCCACCCCCCAGTCCCACATGGCAGAGACATCTTTGCCACCTGCCTCTCTCACCTCCTCTTCCCCTTTATCCAGTGGATGGCTGGATTCGGCTGAGTGAACATTTTCAACTGCTTTTACCTCCCTCCATCTCCAGTGCTGCAACCCCACTCCAAGTCACTATAACCAAATTATGTTCCTCTCCTATTTAAAGCCCTAGGCTGATTCCTATTTGCCTTTTGAAGTCTTATAAGCAATTAAGCCATAATTTCAAGGGATTTGACCTGGATCTCAATCTTTTTAAAATACTCCTTCCCCGCATAGTTCGAAGGGACTGTCCTATGTTGAAAAGTACTGCTTTCCCTTGGCAAAGGTACATGGATGTCATTTGAGGAGTGAATGGAAAGTGGGAAGTGATAACCAGAGACGCAATAATTCACCCCAAAAATGTGCCAAGACAGAGATAAGAGATACTGAATGGCTTATTAGAGGTGGGTTTGGATTCTTATATTTGGCTATTGGTTAAATTTGTAGGATTTGGACTGATTTGTTCATAGGACTAAGTTTCGTCAACTCTAAGATTGCGGCAAAGCCAAAAGACCCAACCGAAGGTGCTGTGGCACCCTGGGGAGCCCTGGATTGGTGTTCAGAAGCTCTGTCCTGTGTGCTCTTGGACAAAAGGATTAAGTTTTCTGAGCCTCCTCCGCCTTTTTTAGCTCTCTAAATGATGATAACACTTTGTTCACAGGCTGCACGAAATACTCAAAGACTGCGTGGGACTACACAGAATTTCCCAGGTTCTCCCCCAGTCTTCTAGCGCCCTCGTGTGGCTTCCTGGGAGGCCTAGAACCCATCATATCTGCCTTCCTGGGCAATTCAGGGTTTCCGGACCCTCTGGTCTACCACTGAAACGCAAACCCTTACCCATCCCTTTACCCTCCAACCTCAGTCTAACTGCATAAACTTGGGCTACATCAACTGATGATGTAAAAAACGTGATACATCAGAATCCCGGATAACATAAGTGTTTTGCAAGAGGAGTATTTCAAAGTTCAACGTAGGGATTGACTCCTAGGCATATTTTGAACTCTGAGGGCAGAAAGTTATTTCTGAGGAAGTCATTAAACCGAGGCAACTATTTATTACCTTTAAAATTACAGCACGAAATGGCAGTGCAAGATTCTTGCCTATCACTTGTTTCCAGACTCAAATCCTATCTTTCTGTGACACACTCCAAACACATCCCAACACTGTTGGTTTAGGGCCAGGGATTTGGCTCAGTGGTTCCACCGCCTGTCTCACAAGCGCAAGAGTTTGATTCTGGTACAAAACATAACAAAACAACACTGTTGGCTTAAAAGATGTTTACAGATTCTTTTCTTATTCCCATCCCACCCTCTTTAGGTAGGCAGGACACCCTTTGCCAAGCACCCCCATCCACACCACGGAGGGAGCATTGTTAGACTGTAACCTGTATTTGTAGGTTCTACATTCATGGATCCAAGAAAAAGATTTTTTAAAAAATTAAGTCTGTACTGAACATGGACAGACTTCTTTTTATCATTCTTCCCTGAGTAATAAAGTCTAACAAGTATTTACATAGCATTTACATTGTAAATGTAATAAATGATCTAGAAACAATTTCAAGTAAAAGAGGATGTGAATAAATTATATGCAAATCCTCCACCATATTACATGAGAAATTTGAGTTTTGTACCTCCTCCCTCTTCCTTCCTTCCTCCTCTTTTCTAGTCAACCACTTAATAGTCTGACTATTTTATTCTGGAATGACCAAAAATTGAGTACTTTTCATTAATTTTTATAACAGGAAATATAAAAGCAACTATTTTAGCAAATTTATTTGATACAAGAACCAACTGGTTGAAATGACACCTGCCCCAGCAACACTCGGGACAGTCAGTGCGTAAACAAATGTGCATATGCCACCGTGCCTCTATTCGTCCACCTGTCGGTGGGCACTGAGGTCTGTTTCACATCTCAGCTACTGTATACTGTGCTGTGATACACCTGGGCACAGGTGATATACTTGGGTACAGGTGTCCCCATCACGTGCTGACTTTCATTCGTTCAGGTATGAACCAAAGATAGGTAAAGCTGGGTCAAAGGTAGCTTTATTTATCATTTTTCAAGGAACCTCCATGCTGATTTCCATAGTGACTGTACTAATTTACATTGCTGTCAGCAGTGTAGGGTTCCCTTTTCCCATATCCTTGCCAGTTTGTTTTGTTTTGTTTTTTTTTTAATCCATGATGATACCTATTCTGGCTGGGGTAACATGGAATCTTGATGTCATTTTGATTTGCATTTCACTAATAGAAAGTGCCCATTTATCTTCTAGAGCATACCCATTATATTCTCACCAGCAGTGTGTAAGTGATTCATGCCTTTTCTTTTCTCCCTGTCTCCACCCCTAGGTTAAGGTGACTTAACCTAGGCCTGTTGCACTGAGTTACACCGCCCGCCTTTTCTATTTTCTATTTTTTATTTTTGTGACAGGGTCTCCCTAAGGTACTGAGTTGCTCAGGCTGGGCTCAAACTTGCAATCCTCACACTTTTACTTTTAGATCTCCTTTTAGTTCTTCTCTTAGTTACTTTTCCTGTTGCTGAGACAAAATATCCAACACCCAAAGTTAAAGGAGGGAAGGTTTATTTCAGCTCACAGCTTGCAGAGGTTTCTGTTCATAGGCAGCTGGCTCTAAGGCAGGCAGCACGGCAGAGGGGCATCAGAAAGGAGAAACAGTTCATGGCAGAGCAGAGCAGGCAGAAGGCAGCAAAGTAGAGAAGCAGCAGATACAGCAGTGAACAAGCAACAAGCCTTCTTTCCATCCCTTAAATCCATCCAGGATACCCGCTCTTTGAGGGGAGAGAGCACTCACCCCCAGGGTGGGGCACCCTTAATCCCAGGATCACATACTCTAATCCAGCCACCTTTGAAAAGCCCCACCCATGACCATGAGACTTTGGGGGAACATCTAGATACAAGCCACAACAGTTCTCCTCCTCCTCTTCTTCCTTTGTGTGTGTGTTTGTGTGTGTGTGTGGTACTGGGGATTAAAACCAGGGTCTTCACACTGAATTATATCTCAACCCTATTTATTTATGTATTTATTTATTTTGAGGCAGGGTCTTGATAAGTCATTAATTGCCCAGACTGGGCTCGAACTCATGATCCTACCTCAGCACCCCAAATCCTTTAAATTCTTGGATAGTTGCAATGTGCTGTTCAATGGTGGCTATCTCTTCAATGTGTGTCACTCATGAATGCCTGAAAACAGTGATGAACAAAAGGAAGATGCAACTCTTGGATACTAATGGATGACACCAATCAAGTGCTTACTGCGTGCCAGGCAGTGTGCTAAGGATTCCCTGCATTCAAATCTATTATGTTACTTATCACATTGCAAAGGGTAGCTCATATCATCACACCCATTTTATAGCTTAAAATGCTGAGGCTCAGTAATAAAAGCTCCTTGCTTTTGGTTTTAGGAATGGAAAGAAAAAAAGAAATAATGGAAAACCAAACAATTGGTTCTGGGGCCCAAAAATCACGCATTTTATTTTTTCAGGACTTTAACAAATTTCGCAATGATTTCTTCTATCGTGGTTCTCACAGTTTTGCTCTTGCTTTAATTTCTTCAGAGCGATGGTAATAGTACTGACACAAGCAATTCGGGGGCCAAAATCACGCATTTTATTTTTTCAGGACTTTAACAAATTTCGCAATGATTTCTTCTATCGTGGTTCTCACAGTTTTGCTCTTGCTTTAATTTCTTCAGAGCGATGGTAATAGTACTGACACAAGCACCATATGTTGTCTGGGTGAGAGTGGCCCTTGGGTTGAAGTGTTGTCCCTTGTGCCTGTGGTGAGCCAGAACACATGACTCACTCCCTGCCCATAGAGGTTTTTTCAGATTCTTTTGTGTTTTGTTTTGATTTTTTTGTTTTTTGTTTTTTTTTACTGGGGATCAAACTCAGGTCCTTGAGCTTGTGAGGCAGGGGGCAGAACCACTGAGCTTAACCCCCAGCTCACAGGGGTTTTTTAAAGTTAAATTTTCGGTTCCACTGTGGAGCAAAGTCATGAACAGACTGTGAGCAGATGAGCAGATTTTTTCAAATTTTGCTATTCGAGCAGTGGAAAGTTCGAGCGTGGAGCCATTCTACTGAGGTATCACTGTACAGAAAAAAGTAAGAAGAACTCAAAGGCAAAATGATAAAACCAGTAGTAAAATGGAAAGCAGTGAAGACTTGAGGACCAAAACAATAGCATAAGGGAATTAATAAATTAGACAGAGCTAGGACCAAATAGGCTGAAATAGAACTGTAGTACAGACAGAGAAGGAAGTCTTGGTATCGTCACCACATATTCAGAAAAAAGGAGGAAAGACTAATATTAAAAGAGGAATAAATGTAAGCAATAGGGATGATCCTAAGGACTCTCGTGTCTCTGAAGTGGTGAACCAGAAAAATGAAACACAAGAAAAAGCTTGAAACAGAAAATTTCCCTAACATTAATGAGAAACCAGTTTTGAATGTAAAAAAAGAGGCAGTTTGAGTTGATGAAATAATTAAAACAGATACATAGCCTGATTAGGTTAATGACCTTCTGGGGATTCTAAGAGCTGGAGGACTTAACGCAAAAAGCAAGATACTGAATGGGAGAACAAAATTAGACTGGCTTAGACTTCTCCACAACAATCAATGCCAGAAGATAGGGAAGCCGGCTCTGGAAAGTTCTGAGAGAAAAAAGTCTGATTTAAGAATGCTCCTCATTAGGGCCAGGGATTTAGCTCAATGGTTCTGTCACCTGCCCCACAAGCACAAGGACCCGAGTTTGATACCTGGAACCAAAAAGAATACTCAGCCATCAATTCTTAACCCTGGAAGTTGCTGTTTAAGGTGGCCTGCTAGGTGGTGTGGTCTGTATGAGATTCCTCCATGATCTGCCATGGCCAAGACCAGAATGTGCAGAAGCCAGTGGCTGAGCTCACTGATCTCATCTTCAGATACCTGCAAAACAGACCCTGGATTGAGGTGTGGCTTTATGAGCAAGTGAATATGGAGATGGAGGGCTGTACTATTGGTTTTGATGCATGCGTGAACCTTGTAATAGATGATGAAGAAGTTCATCTAAAACAGAGTCAAGGAAAAGGAGATAATATTACCCTGCTGCAAAGTGTCCCCAAGTAGAAATGATCATTGAAGTAGGCAGACAGCAGGGAAGTGAGGTAGTGACGATGGTAATTATGATGCCACGTGACAAAAAACAGACATTTAAGTGTTTACCCTGGGTATATTTGTAAGACGTTTGTTCATACTTTTCTGATTACCCTGTGTTATTACTGGATGATACTAAATGTAGAGTTGTTTTTATTTTTTAAAAAGAAGACACAGGCATGTATTTCATCCCAGCATCACAAGTAAAAATAAAGAATACCCACCCAGTCCTGTTTGGGAATAAAGGTGAAATGTCCACATTTCCAAACATGAAAGGCCTGGGCAGACACAGATCTTGGGAAAAAGCATCAGAGACAGAGTCAGGCTCTGTAAGAAACGCGAGGATACAAGCACTGCTGTTACATCTGGAGTAAAAGGAGACAGTCAGACTACCTGCACTCGCAGCTTGGCTCTGTCAGTCATCACTTCCGGGCTCAGACAAATAATTTAACTGCCTGATTCACTTGGGTAAGACGAGGATGATGTGGTTGGTTCCTGGCTTTACACCCAGCATGGATACCCCCATTACAGTAAAATGGCAAAACATATAATGACAAAGACATAATAGTTCCAACTTTTAAGGTTTTTATTATTTTTTCGTCTTACTCTCAGAAATTAATATCTCTACGGTAAAACAATCTTGGAACACTGAAATCTCTAGAGAAAGACAACAAAGCAGTATCCCCAGTACCTCTGGGAAAGAAACTGGGTAGATGGGAGACGGGAGAAGGTTCACTGGCTTTTCACCTACACATAGCTTTTGACATTTGTATCACACAAATTTCTTTCTTTCTTTCCTTCTTTCTTTCTTTCTTTCTTTCTTTCTTTCTTTCTTTCCTCTCCCCCCCCTCTTCCCTCTT
>NW_022900927.1:7911417-7953370 GCF_012274545.1 Fukomys damarensis
TTTCCTCTCTCTCTCTCTCTCTCTCTCTCTCTCTCTCTCTCTCTCTCATCTCTCTGTCTCTCTCTTTCTTTTATTTGAGACAGAGTCACTATACAGTCCAGGCTGACTTTAAACTCATTATGTCACCCAAGCTGGTCCTAACTTGGAATCCTCTTGCCTCAGCCTCCTGAGTGCTGGGATTATAGGAGTGGAACACTACACCTAACCATCTTAATTTTTTGGGGGGGGTACCAGGGATCAAACTCAGAATCTTGCACTTGTGAAGCAGGTTGACAGAATCACTGAGCTAAATCCCCAGCCCTTAGCCATCTTAATTGTTTAAGTAAGTAAAATGAAAGAATTTCTTAATTATTCTTTTCCACTAAAATTTCATTTCTGCCTATTTGATCTTTGCTCACAAAGACCAGGAGGATAGCTCAGTGGTAGAACACCTGCCTAGCATGTGTGAGGCCCTGGGTTCCATCTCCAATACCGCAAAAGATAACAATAAATAAAATAAAATTCAAGCATTATTATATTTAACATTTAATGTAAAAATTAGCATCTAGTATGGCCTCATTCCAACAAAATTATCCCTACCCAGCCAGCCCTTCATCTTTATATATGCAATGAGTCTGAAATGATACCTAATGTCAATGATGGTTATATCCTAACTTGTGAAATGGGGGGGGTGTCTGTTTTTGTTTTTGATGTGGTGGGGATCAAACCCAGGGCTGTAAGTATGCTAGGCAAGTGCTTTCATCACTAGGTTATATCTCCAGCCTCAATGTGGGATATTTTTTATTTCATAATCTTCTGAGTTGCTTCCTTTTAAAAGAAGTATGTATTATTTTTTAGAAACTGTTGCTCTAAATAAAAATTGAAAAATTATTAGCTTTCTGTTGACAAGAAAGGACAGGGCCCTGCCTGTGTTTCACAAGGGACTGGGCTCCAGATGCCAAGGCTAGCTACGAGTCTATGTCCCAGCTCCTGCTGGGACTACACATGCTGCCGGGGGCTTTCCCACCCCCCCCAGGCTCAGTGCTGATTCTGGGAGGCTGATGTCTGAGCCACCATCCCGCCAGCCTGGACCACCTGTCCTCTCCACCATGCCTTGTCCTGGTGCTCAGGTGCTCCGAATGCCCTCCTTCTCCTCCCCCTCCTCTCCTTCTCCTCCTCCCCCTGAGCCCTCATATCTTTCCTCTCGAGCCATGTCAGACGCCGTGTCTTCCACACACCTTTTCCTAACCTGTTTACCTGATTTCTCCCTTTGAAACCTCACGGCATATTTTTGCAACTGTCTTATGGCCTTTCATTCTTTCAACAAATATTTATCGACCTACGCCACATCCCCTCCATCACACCTGTCTGGACACCTGCCACACCTTTCTTACCTGAGGGAGGCAAGGGCACTGTGCTCAGTCTGCAGCCCTATACTGCCCAGCGTCACACCCTTAATGAACAGCATTCAAAGTGGCTGCTGCATAATTAAATAAATGAACACTCAATGAGCATTTGCGGAACTGATTACTTTGTTTTTTATAAATCTTTGAAAGCTTGGAAGTCTTAGTTTTAAAAATCAGTGGTCCACACTGTTCTTGCTGGACAAGTAAATAGATTCCCTTTCTCTAAAAGCACTGGCAAGATCAGAATCCTCAGAAAGGCATAAGGTTCAAACAGCTACATAGTAGAATAGTGACTGTTATTTCTGTTTCACCCTGAGAAGGCATGATAGTCTTGAGGATTGACATTACTCCCTAGTCCTCTAGCTCCTAATGCCCGATATCAGCCCAGAGATAGCTTGCCAAACCACATCCATATTCTAGGGTTTTTATGTCTGATATTATATGGCTCAGACCCTAAATAAAGCTAACTTAGTACATACACAGAAATGACATATTGGTATGTAATAGTATTGAGTAAAATTTAAAATAAAAGCATTTCAATATGAAACAATGCATAGAATTAAAAGAATACCTTTATGGGACAATGAGGATTCGATATGGAAACTGTGTAATCAAGGCTATCTTTCCAAAATAGAGTTTATTGAAAAAACTACGCCCCCAGTGAGCAATGAGTAATGTGGTGCCACCTACCGACAATTAAGGAAAGAGCAGCTCAGGACACGATTTTTTTTTTTTTTTAAGTGTTAAAAAGCTTTTAAATAAATGTTTAGATTATCTTAAACATAACATTGACCCTTCACCTCAGGGCCCTAATCATCATAAAGTCGATGTAAGTAAAAAACAACATTGATATGTGTGAACAGCTGTACAAATTTCAAGGTTAGACATCTTAATTGCAGGCTTCAGCAGAAGACTGAAATAATAGCCAAATAATTCCTTAAGGAAAAAGGCACAAGGGAACAGGAGCATTTCCCTACTAAGGGAAGCTGTCGGTCCATTTAGTGGAAGCTGACATCTCTGGTACTGTTGTCCTTCCATGCCATTTCTCACAGGGACAGGAATCTGTTCACATGGCGCTATTTACCTGGTAACGGTTTCTGCATCTACTGACGGGCTCTCACCCCTTCCGGAAGGCTCCTTCCAGATGGCCCACTCTTTGGGCCAGCGCACTTCACAATCAATGTACAATTGGTGACTTAGGCCAAGGACAGAGCTGGGACCTGATGTTTTCTATTCACCAATATATTTCTAGCAGCTGTGTGCGGCCCCGCCACATGGTACTGATAAGCACTATATGAACATTATTTAAAATAAATAAATGAGGAAAGATGCTTCCATTTCTTTGCAATTTTCTGTGTTTGAACTCGAGTAAGCCAGAATCCTAGCATTTTAAAATTCAGAAAAAATAAAAAATTCAGTGCATGTGACTGGGTGGTTCATATTTTGATTTTTTAAAATAAAATTATTTGTGTGATTAGCTTACACCTGAATCCCTGGGATAATGTCTCAATTTTCCACCTGAACCAACACTGTATCAAGCTGATTTTTTTTTTTTTAATGCTACTGGGGATTGAACCCAGAGCTTTCGCACCGAGCTACATCTCCAGCCCTTCAGCCCTTTTACTTTTTCAGAAAAGATCCTAAATTTCCCAGGCTGGGTTGGAACTTTTGAATCTCCTGCCTCGGCCTCCCACAGTGTTGGGATTACAGGCGTGTGCTACCATGCCCGGTTTCAATTAAATTTTTAGTACAGTGTAAATTGAAGTGTAAAACTTGGCTCAGTGTGTTGATGTGTCATCCAGAGGTAAAATCTAGCAAGAAAGTTGGAAAAGAGCCTCTACCTAATTATAGGAGTAGAAAGGGCTTTGAAAGCAATTAGCTTAGACTTCCAGATTAAAAGAAAGGTATTCAGTCTAGGCCCATTGTGGTGGTGCATGCCTGTGATCCCAGCAGTCTGGAAGACTGAGGCAAGAGGATCTCAGGCTCAAGCCCAGCTTGGGCGACTCAGTGACTGTCTCAAAATGAAAAATAAAGGTCTGGGGATGTAACTCAGCGTCAAGGCCCTGAGTTCAATCGGTTGTTTTCAGTACTGATTTCGGGAGGCACTTTCCATGCTTTGTCCATCAAAACTATATTCATTTGGCCAAAGCCAGGGAGGGGCCAAGCAACGTTCAGAGCACACCCTTCTGCAGGAATCACCTGCCTACATCGGCAGAGCCCAAGCAGATGATGGCCTCCGCGGCCTGTGTCGTGTCCACTCTGCTCGGGGTCCTAGCCGTGAGTTGTGTGTAGGTCAAGGAGAGGAGCATAGACAGGGGACACAGAGCCCGACAGCTACAGCCATGCAGTTCTCCTGGGGACTTTGTATCCGACCATCTAATTTGATGCATTTCACAATGCATAAAGAAGAGAGCCCCTGCCTTAGAACAGAACCAGTGGCAAAAGACAAAAATGAACGAGCTATTAACAGTATTTAAAGATTTGTAAGAGTCAAAGGAAGGGGAGATCACATTTGGCTTAGGGGATTGTGGCTGATATTATGAAGATAGAATCTGAACAGGTTTTGAAAGACAAGCAGAATGTCGTGATTGAGTTCAGGGGAGAAAAAAGTCACAAACCACATTCAGAAGAAACTGAATGTGTTTGTGAACAGGATGCATTCAGTTTGACTAGTATAAATTTAATTTCCACCACCAAAAAGTGACAACTAAATTGGGACGGCAACACAATGTATTGGCACTGACATCAGGCGCCTGGGGAGACTTGATTCCATTCCTTGCTTGCTGTGTGACGTTGGGCAAGTTATTTAGCATCCCTAGTGCTCTAGTAACATAAAATGAGGATGAAAGAAAAGCCTATCTCCTCAGGTTATTGGAGGATTAAATGAAAAAAAAAATCATGCACTTCAGTCAGTGCTAGAAACATAGTAAAAGGCTCAACAAATATTATCTATCAAATCTGACAAGTTTGTACTTGATTTCCTAAACAAAAGGGAAGTTTTAAAATTTTCTGAGCAGAAGAGCTAAACATCTGAAGCTGAAACTAGAGTGACTAAATGAGATTCAAGATAAATTAAAGCTAAAAAAGCTGTAATTTAGGGTTACCAGATGGGGGGTTTTGCCAAATTACAGGTAAGGTGGTAACGGAGGAGGGACAGGAAAGAAGGAACACCTGCAAACATCTGAGAGGCTAATAGGCCTGAAAAGAAGTAGAAGGGACAAGGAGCAGTTAAAGACAACTCTAAACCTTTAAACCCAAGTCCTGGAAAAATCATCAATAGGGAGAAACAGAGATTAGAGGAGGACGTGGCTCAGGGGAAAGTTACCCATGTAGATAGAGATTACAACTTCTCAAAAGACAAGTCAAATCTCACGCAAGCGTCGTCTTCAGCTGAGGGGTCAAAGTAAAGCCCAGGGTGGACGAAACCACAGAGGACTTGAAGATCGCCAAGGTCAAAGCCTCTGACTCAAAACTCCTTGTTCTTTCTTTCTTTCTTTCTTTCTTTCTTTTTTCTTTTTTCTTTTTTCTTTTTTCTTTTTTGTATCAGGATTGGACTCCGGTCATTGCACTTGGAGGCTGGTGGCGGCACCACTGAGCTAAATCTCCAGCCCGTCCTTGTTCTTTCTATTTATGAATAGCACGTGAGTTTGCACCCATTAGTAGAAAGAGAAATGGGGATCAAGCCCTGATTTGTCCCTTGCCAAGTGTCACTAAAGGAATCACACAACAGATCAAAGCTAGTACCTTCCTTTCTGCAGTTATTCTGAGCACCAGTGAAGTCCTTTCTCTTTCTGCCTGGCTCAGCGGTCTGCAGGTGCAGGAAGAAACTGCTTTCCCATGGTGGCTCCTAGGGCCTGTTTAGTAATTGCTCCCACATATTCTGTGTACAAATCTCTATTCCCTCCATTGTGACCCTTTGAATGCATCTTCCCCACACCTTTGGAGCCTTGGACAAATTCTACAGGCAGCTATCACAGCGTTTCCTAAGCTCAGAACTCTGTCCTGACCTCTGCCCCACCATCTCTCCCACCCAAATCCAGATGCTTTCAGCTGAGTACTGGAGAATTAATGAAGAAACGCAGATACAGGGAGAAAGTGATTCAGGGAAAAGTTCAGCTTTTAACCCCCTCACTCATCTCTCCTTTTCCATTTTGTATTTCATAACATTTCTTATCCCAGAGTAATAGTTAATCCTAGTTTATTAGTCCTGTCATTAGTTCTATAATGAATTACATAACTGTCAGTTAACCCTCATCCCAAGTCAAAGCTGGAATTCCTCACATCCTTAAATGCATACTATGCACACACATGTGTGTGTTTGCACACACAATACACATGTAACAAAGTTATTTTGTCCATGGAGAAAACAGCTATAGCCCCCAATCACCCCCATATGAGTCAGTTGGTCCATTTGTTCATTTCCCCCTTCCCTGTTTTTTTGAGACAGGGTCTTGCTATGTATGTAGTCCAGACTGCCCTTGAACTCACTATACAGCACAGGCTGGTCTTAAGCTTGCAGCAGTCCTCCTGCCTCAGCCTTCCAAGTGCTAGGATTACAGGCATGTGCTACTTTTCCTACTTCACTTCCCCCATCTTCTACTATAAAATCTGTCTAAGCCAGATGGTTTTTAATCTGCTTAATTTCACCTTCAGTGGGTTCAAGACTTATATAAATCACATTATTTCTACTTACAAGACAGCTCAATAGGTACCTTCAAATTTCTGTAAATTGCTATAGACTTGGGGTGCCCTTCAGTTTCCAGGAAAGCCAGAATGCTCGTTTTTTTTACTCTTTCAACATAGTGAGCTATAATTTTAGATTTTCTGCAGCCTGTACTTTGGTTTTCCTGCCCATTCATTAGTCTGATAAACGTCTGTTGTCACCTGAGGTATTTACATTCCAACCCTAAAATCAGTCTCCTACTGAGCACTTTTGTGTCCTCTGGAAAGCATCTGGACCCTCCGATGCTTTCAAGGAAAGGTCATCCCAGTGTGTCTTTTTTTTGTTTTTGTTTGTTTGTTTGTTTGTTTTTGTTTGTTTGTTTGTTTTTTGAGACAGGGTCTCACTGTGTAGTTGAGACTGCCCTGGAACTCACTATGTAGCCCAGGCTGGTCTTGAACTCACAGCGATCCTCCTGCCTCAGCCTCCCAAGTGCTGGGATTACAGGCATGAGCCACCACACCTGGCATCCCAGTGTGTCTTTTCCCTCCCGACTTCAACACCTACATCAAGAGCAGCCTTGACATAGCTTGCACCATTTCACGCCAACACAGGTATTACTAAGCGTCCATCGTGAGCGCTGCATGATGTCATGTGACACGAGAGACTCAGAAGAAAAAATGAGGGTCACCCCTGCTTTGAACATGGCTTTACACCTGATTCCTGATAGATATGAGACAATAAAAATATTAATGGACAAGTGAATAGGTGCTCTGGGAAACCTGACACACAAAAGTTGTAAGGATGCATATTACCATTAGAGGCACCTTGGATGGCCATCCAGCTCTAAGAGATACGTGATTCAGCAAAGCAAGAGATTAATTCAAGTTGAAGTTATTATGGGTGAACAAGCTCTAACCTTTTGGGCCTGGCATGGTGGCTCATGCCTATAATCCCAGCACTCTGGGAAGCTGAGTAGGATCGCAAATCAAGCCCAGTTTGGACAACTTAATGACTTTGTAAAACCCTATCTGAAAATTTAAAAAAATAAATTTTAACAAAGGGTTGGGGATATAGCTCAGCATGAAAGCCATAGTCTCAATACCCAGCAATGAAAAAAAAAAAACGAGAAGCCAAACATGGTGGCCCATAGCTATAATCCCAGCTACTAGAGAGGCTGGGTCAGAAGAATTACAAGTTTGGACAGTGTGTTAGTTACTTTTCTCTCATTGCTGAGACAAAATACCAGACACCCAAAATAGAGGGGAAGGGGTTTACTTGGCTTACAGTTCATCGAGGCTTCAGTCCATAATCAGCCAACTCTAAAGCAGAGCAGAAACAACATGGCACACACAAGGCAGCAAAGGTAACTGGAGAGTTAACAGCGTCTCCCTGCCCCTTTTATTTTATTCAGACTACTTAGGGCAGGTAGCCCTCACACCCTTAATCCTAGTGCCCTCAAGCCTAGCATTGCATCTTGAATCAATTCCAGCTTCTCACACTCTAGATCAAGTCTATGACCACATGAGGCTTTGGAGGGGGGACATCTAGACCCAAATCTCGACAGACAGCCTGGGCAACTTCATGAGATCCTGTCTCAAAAACATTTTTTGAAAGGGACTAATGAACCAAAACAAAAGAGAGAGGAATTATCAGTAGCTTATGTGCCAGAGCTTGCTTTTTGATTAGCTGTATTAGAATTTGGAATGATTTTTTTAATTTTTAAAAAATTTTTAAATTTTGAGACAGGGTCTTGCTAAGTCACTCAGTTGCCAGGCTGGGGTTGAACTTTTGATCCTTCTGGCTGTGCCTCCCAGACTGCTGGGATTACATTGGTGTTCCATCATGCCCAATTTAAACAATTTTTAGTTTGTTTCTCTGCCTTCAGCCGTCAAAGACCATTACAAACCTTCATCAACCTTCAGATCCTCACCTCAGTCTCAGCGCATGACTTAAACCACTACTTCCTGTTAAAGTAAGAACCTCCAGGAAATTTCCTACATTTTTCAGCATGCCCCCAAAGCATCCATTCTGCCCCCTCCTATACTTTCTGTCCTTTGCTATCTCCTTTTCCCAGGCCTTCCTTGTCCTCATCCCTCTCTCTTCATTCTAATCACCTTTCCAGCACAAGCTCCTCCATCTTCTACAGCTTCAAGTAGAAATATATCAACACATCTTTAAATATCTACCTTTAGAGAAGGAGCTACAGATTCTTCTCTCTAGGCCATATAAGAAACTCCAAGCTGCCTGTAACCCCAGCACTGTGGGAGGCAGGAGCATCATGAGTTCAAGGCCAGCATGGGCTACATAGTGAGACCCTGTCTCAGGAGAGAGAGAGAGAAAGAGAGAGAGGAGGGACAGATGGATTCCTCTTGGATATACCACAAACTTTAAACTCAACACACCCAAAATATAACTTTCCATTGACAGTAGGCAGAACTATGGCTCCTCAAAGAAGTTCATCACCTACTTAAGTAACGGCGAGCCTTCTAGAACTTTCAACGATGCAAATAGCCCACTGTGTCACACTTGCCATAGGTTCACCACCACTGGCCTAAATCGGCGACCACTGTACGTCAAGTCACACAGTAAAGGGGAATGAAAATCACAGATGGAGTTCACTAATGTTCCATCACCCTGAATTTAAATTGGAGAGAGTATCTGGGATTATCTGGGTGGGCCCATGGTAATTACACGGATTAAACCAAGCATGGTGGCATGGGATTCCTGGCACTCTGGGAGGCTGAGACAAGAGGATTACCACGAGTTTGAGGCCATGCTGGGCCAACAGTGAGTTCAAAGCCAGCCTGAACTACATAGCAAGACACTATATTCACAACACTTCTAACATCAAATGTGTGAATCTTCTTCACACCAAGAAATTCCCCAAACACCAACCAGGTATTCTACAATTCAACTCAATTCTGACACTGTCTCTGTGGAGTTAGTGTCAGATCCACAAATCAGAGGCTCATTCCCACAAGACAGCCCCTATTATAGAAGCCAAAGGCAAAATCATGCCTCCTGTACCTCCGACCACACAGCCATAAATTAGGGGTTCTCATGACCCTCTTCTCAGGTTTGATAGTTTGCTAAAATCAGTAACAGAACTCAGGGAGGCATTTGGCTGTGTTTACTGTAAGCAAAACTTACATCAATGGGCAAAATTACAATTTAGCCTAAAGATCTTAATTACCTTAACTTTTTAGTCTACAATCAGACACACTTCATTTCACAAAACAGCAAATGTTCCAACGAGTGAAGAGAAGAAGTTGGCTTTATAAACAAACAAGCAAAAAAAAGAGCTAAAGAAAGCAGAAACAAACAAATCTGATCATTTCAAAATTATTGTCCTTGTGAATTGAGGATAGGGAGACAGAATGATACAGAAATAATTTATTTGTTAAAATCAGGTTTCTTTAGATTATCTTTTTTTGTGAAAGGACTAAGGCAGAGGCAACTTCATTCCTTGAAATTGAAACTGTCTTGTTTAGAAAGTTTGGCTTTTTGGCGGGGTGTTGAGACAGTGTCTTGCTATAACAGTTCAGGCTGGCCTTGAACTCACTATGTAGCCCAGGCTGGCCTCAAGTTTATGGCAATCTTCCTGCCTCAGCCTCCTGGGCACTATGATTACAGACATGAGCAACAGTGGCTGGCAAGTTTGGCTTTTAGCTCTCTACTCTTGACTTCTCAGAAGATTAGATAAACAGTTTCATTTCAGCTTGATGTGGAAATTCAGAGTGACGAACTCCATTTTGATTGTCAGCTTGATCTGTTGGGGCCATTTC
The DNA here is from genome assembly GCF_012274545.1 of Fukomys damarensis. Lineage (NCBI taxonomy): Eukaryota > Metazoa > Chordata > Mammalia > Rodentia > Bathyergidae > Fukomys > Fukomys damarensis. Next base: position 7,921,251 of record NW_022900927.1, read on the forward strand.
AGAGAGTGAATCCAAAACTTCTGTAATTTTTATTTAACACATAAATATAAAGTTGTATCTTTTATTATAAAAAAATAATCGGGCATGGTGGCACATGCCTGTAACCCTAGCATTCTGGGAGCCTGTGGCAGGAGGATCATAAATTCAAACCAAGCCTAGGCAACCCAGCAACTTAGCAAGACCCTGCCTCAAAAAATAAACAAATAAAAATGGCCGGGGGTGTAGCTCAGTGTGAAGGCCCCAAGTTCAGTCCCTAATACCACTCTGGTATGGCTGGGCTAGGGCACCGGGGAAATGGAAGAGCTGCAAGTTCCAGCCCTCTATTCATATGACTGAGTCCTCTGGCCACCAGTCCCCATCCTGAAAGGCTTTCCAAGTCACCTATTAACATACACTCCCTTGCATCCAATGGGCACATGATGAATGACAACAACATCAACAAACAAAACAAAAAGACCCTTCCCCTTATTGTTCTAACCACTTAGGAAATTCCAAGAATTATAAGAATTGTGTCAGGAACAAAGACCAAATACATATTTCTTATTATGCAACAGTTACACAGGGGAATTGTCCTTGTGTATCCTCTATGATGGAAAAGGAGGTCAAAGAGACTTGAGAGAGGTGGACTAGGAAAGAATGGTTAGAGAAATGTGACATTCTGGGCTGTGAAGATGGAATAGGGAGGCAGAATCAAGCAGAAGGTGGGAAAGGAAAGGAAACAGATTCTCTCCAAAAAAGAACACAGTCTTGCCAGCACTGTCATTCCAAACAAGTATGAATGACCATGTCAAACATCTAACCTATAGAACTATAAAATAGTAAGTTAGTGCTGTTAGGCCACTCATCTGTGATTAGAAATTGCAGTACATTAGATAATTTATACATGAGCTTTACCCCAAAAACCTCTATTTTGTGGATTTTGTTTTGGAGAAGGGTAAAGCTTTTACTTTGCATATTAATTTTTTCCTCTTAGAAGTTTCTTAGAACATCAGTTAAGGCATAAAATATTTGAGTAGAATATCATTACACTGCTAAAACAATGAGGCATGAAGATGAAAATATCCTTAACTTTAAGGAGTATAGAGTATACAGAAACTTGGCAATATTCCTTGGTCCATCATGGTGAGGTAGGAGACAAGGGTAGGACAAAACCAGTCAAGCAAGTGGGCCTGACCTGTCAGTCCAGGAAACGTGTACAGAACACAGAATCTGCAAAGACTGCAGTTCCCAATCCTGGTACCTGAGACCTATAAGAAAAGTGCCAATTTCAGGGCTTCATTTACATCTGCCATGAAACCAAGTGGGCCTTCAACAGGACAGCTTAAATCTGACTGCAGGCCAAGTGAATTTCTAATAGGACAACAGCCCCAAATGCCTTATCTTCAGGAGAGAGAAGCAATCTCAGCACTACAGATAGGAAACATCTGCACCGCTATCTCGGTGGCGCTGTGAGCCATTGCACCAGCCCCCTCACTCTGCAGAGCGTATTTCTTTCCTGCCTTAATAAATGTATATCCTCCCTACCTTTTCTGGAGTCTTGTCCAATTCTTTGTTCAGGACCCCCAAGAACCTGGAAAGAATATCTTTGGAATCCAAAAGTTGGCAACAATGGTTTGCTTTCACCTATCTTTTTCCCTAAGAAGATGAGGTGCATCTCTGTTAATTTAACACAGCTACAGTTGGGCACTACTGTGCAGACCTACAATCCCAGCACCCTAGGAGGTTGAGGCAGGAGAATCACAAGTTCCAAGCCAGCCTGAATAACTTAGTAACATAGGGCCGGGGATTGAGCTCAGTGGTTCTGCCACCTGCCTCTCCAGCACAAGGTCCCAAGTTCGATTCCCCCTGCCCCCAACAACAACAAAAACTTAGTAACATAGTGAGACCCTAGCTCCAAAATAAGTAAGGACAAAAACCCCAGTAACTAGGAAGGTTACATTCTTTTCCATCACTAATAGATTTGTAACAATATTGTTCCAGACCACTTAGATCTGTAAGCTCATGCTCAGGTTCGTTTGCCTGCTGTTGACCAAATTCAAGGGTGTCATATGGCCACAGGTCACCATCACTCTGCGTCCAGGTGTGCAAGAGTCTTACACAGTAAGGTACAAAGGGGTAGGGAATGTAATGAGACAATAGTCAATTTCTAGCTTGCCGCATCTCTCCTGGCCCTTTTCCTCTACCTCCCTTGCAGTGGAGGGAGTGGACTTTCACCTCCTGGGGTCAGCACCTATATATTCTGTCCCATCATCTGGACTGAAGAGAGGAAGGGTAGTGTTTATGCCCTGGGCTTGAAGAAGTTTGGAGAAGTCCTTTGTCTTTGAAGAAAGAAAATCTAACCACTAATGTTCCATTTTGCTGTGTAGTTTACAATACGAATATTGTTTTCCCCAGTGTTTGGAAGCACATTAAATGAAATTGCAATATTTAGTAATATGTTGCCTAAGTTAATATGTTTGTCTAAAACATACTCCTTGTGGAAATGAGACAGGAAGTTAAGACATGGCTAACACTGGCAGGGAAAGGAGGCCTGACAAGGTCCTGGAACACCTACGCAGAGCAGTTCCCTCTGCCCTGAGCACAGACCTCTTGTGAGAGACTGAGAAGGTTTTCCACAGGACAGCCTAGGCCTGACATCAGCCTGAGGAGTGGCTGATACAAAAAGGGAGTCTATGTTGAGTTTTTGCCACTGTATTCTCCCTCGCATGATGGCCTGATGTGGAGGACCGCCCCACTGATTATGCCCAAACAGACTGTAAGAAGTGCAGGCTGTAAACACTCAATCCCCCTCAATTGGCTTGTTTATAGAAGTGAGTCTGCCAAAGCCTATGTGCCGAGGTCAGAGTGACTCACACCCAAATTCCATCCCCAGAGTTAAAACCTTCTTTACTAAAAAGACAAGGCTAATTATTAACCATAACCTATATTTTGTCTGCTCCATTGCCCATTCAAGAATGCCTTGTCTCTTCCTTTACAAGCATTGCCTGCATCAGCAACATGTCCACAGCAACTCCACCTAGTCCCTCCATGTAGCCCCTTTACCTCAATTTAACTGTGACATCACCAATAAATATTGACCGCTCTGGGTGTTTGGGGCCTGTGCTCGTTCAGCCTTGCTTGCGTGAGCGTTGGTCATCCTGACTCCTCATTTCTCTGTCTTTTTATCCTGTCTTTGAGGTTTTTTTGGTTTTTTTTTGTTTGTTTGTTTGTTTTTTTAACCTTGCATCATAGCACAGAACAGGAGACTGGAATCTGAGACAAGGGTCTCTGATAGCCCCCCTTCACGCCATAGGTATGCCTTTTTTCCGTACTTATATTTGGTCCAAACTTGTTCTGCAAAGTCTGTTTTCCTACCTTTAATAAAACTTTGATACCATTTGTGTTTGTCTTGACCAATTTTTTGCTCAGGACAGAAAGAACCTAGAAAGAAACTCCAGAAAGAGACTACAGCACCCCCAAACCTGGTAACAGTTTGGTATAGTTGCCCAATGCTCTCTTCTCCTTAAATTAACTGTTTTAGGAAAGATAGTCTATGTTTCCTTGAATAAAAAGCATCTTTTATTATAACATGGAGTAGCTACTCATTCCCTTCATTTGGTTTTTGCATTTTTTAACCTCCATTTCTCAGAATTTTGGAGGCAAACAAAGAAATAAGATTGTGGAAAAATAATAGGCCAAGAAACATAGAGACTTCCTTCCTCAAACATTAAAAAACTAAATCAAGAAAGTGTGTATCTGAGCTTGCAAAATCATGAAAGGAGGGTAAATTCAAGGTGCAGAAATTAAGTAGCAACTGAAAACTAGGGTAGCACTTATAAGAATGGACGCTGGGATATTCTAGGGAATGTTTATGAGGCTCCTTAATTCTCTTGGTCTTAAATTCCCAAGGAGTAGTAAAGGATGACTCCTTCAGGCCAATGTAAGGTAGGGTTGGAAATGAAAGCGGGGGGGATTTCAAAGGGCTATATCTTAGTGAAATTGCATTTTAGAAAAACGGGGAGCAGGCAAGAAAATACTGTGCACAGTGACAAAAATATGTCAGTAAGAAATCAAACTAATTCTAGTACTGCAATTATACAACTGTCATGGGCTACGAATTTGTAAGCCAAAACTTAATAGTAAAACTTAGCCCATGTGAGGGCTTCCCATGCATATAGCATGCAAAGTTAGTACAGAGGGCCTTGCACCACACACATAACATGTCAGTTACCTAGGTCATTTGTTGTCATTAGCAGGCTGGAGACAAGTGGCTGAGTACTATATTTGTAAAGCAAATATGTGATTTTTTTCTTCGGTCACTCGCTATAGATAAGATCCACACAAGCTCAAGGTTTCAAACTTTATATCCAGAAAATGTAATATCCTCTAGTTGTGCTGATGAGGTCCAGGGCCCACGTAAAATAAAATTCAGGCTACTGGAGATACTGCCAGAATGATGGGTCCCAGGGGAATTCTTCCTGGATTCCTGACATCCTGAACAAAGAATTGGATGAGACACACAGAGACGGCAGTGGAGTATACATCTATTGCAGGTAGGAAAGTACACAGTGAGAGTGGGAATAGACTTACAGCAGCCACAAGGGTAAGAGAAGGGGCTCTCTTGTACCCAGAATCTCTAGGCTGGCTTTTCCCTCACATAAACAAGGCATTTGGCATGGTTGTCCTGTCAACCTCTCACTTAGACTGGTGCCAGATTGGAACTTTCCTGTGGAAAACTTGTAAGTTTCATGTCAGGTATAAATGAAGAATTAAAAGTAGCACATTTCTTGGGCTGAATGTCTATAATTTTGTTCAGATGACTGAAGAACCTGGAAAAGCTGTTGCTGCTATTGATGCATAACATACTGATATTATTAGTCTTTTTATATAAATACAAATATATATATATATATACACACACACATATATATATAAATTGAATTTTGGGAAACTTTAACGGTGCTGCCAACTTTGGAAAAAGTCATCCCAATTTACTGTGTTGACTTGGCATTGTACAGTAATTAACAGCCATATTGGTCTAGAAATGTTAATTTTTTATTTTTATTTTTAATTTTTTTTCCATGTGTACAGGGGTAACACATCGTACTAAATATGTAAGGTCACATCTACGTGGGTTTGATTACAGAAACTAATAAAGTATTCTCTAAATAATGAAAAAAGAATAAGATAAGACTATAAAAGCAAGAAGCAATTCAAGTATGTTCAAGGACCATTTTCATCTCCAGAATTAAGGATTATTTTAATGTTACATCATTGCCTTTTCTCTTTTACTTTCCTTTTAGTTTTATTTTAGGATTCCCTATTTTGAATGTTCATACAGAGATTTCTTTAACTGAAATACCGAATAATTTCTTTGGTGTGAAAACTATAATAGTACACAGGATCCTAATGAGATAATTAATAATGTTAAATAGGAAGTAAAGGGCTAAAGGTGTAGGGAAAGTGGGAAGGGTGGGGGAAAGGTAATAAGGGAGAGGAAAAAAATATGAGAAACTGAAAAAATGGAAATAAAGTGTTTGTAAATGGGGAGGGGAGGAGGGGGTGAAGGGAGGGCAGGGACAAGGGGAAAAAATGAGAATCAAGACCTGTCATGTAGAGGTACAAGATCCCAATGATGAATGTAACTGTATTGTATACCTAGATTGTACCAATAAACTCAATAAAAAGAAAAAAAAAGTAGCACATTTCTGATTCGTCCTATTAATGAGGTTTTGAGGTACTATGCTCTTTCCAGGGATCCCTTCCAGACTCCTGGTGTTCCCAACAAAGAGCTGGATAGGAAATGAGATAGCAAGGGTTTACATTTAAAAGAAATACACTTTGCCAAGTGCAGAGTGGGCCACCAAGAAAGAAAGAAGCCAAGAAAGCATTTTCTAAAAGGCCAATGGCCACCATCTTTTTTTTAATCCCCCATTCTGATATTAGATTTAGGTCTTCCTATGAGAAACCTGGGCTAGAAGAATTGAAGATAGCATTCTCTGATTAGTGCCAAGTACAGGGCTCTGACCCTGTTCTTTGCATGGGTCCTGGATTTCTGTGATTGACAGGTCATGCCCACTTGCCCAGTCACTTTGATCCTAATCTGCCTCAGTTCCACAGACAGTGCTCAGGACCTGCAGAATTATCCCAAATTCTGTGTTTTGTGTTTGTGCCCTGGGTCTTAGGATTTTGACAGATTACCCCCATTTGCTTAACAAGTTTGCCCATCTTATTTTCCTACCTCAGTGAGGCACTGGAAAAAACCTTGAGGTCTCAAAGCAAACTAAATAGAGATATCCACCTAAGGAGTAAACAAGGATCTACTTCTCTCTGAAGGAGGCAAACACAGCCCATTTTATCTGTACAAGAAAAATAACATAGAGATCACTATAGGTATGGGGAAAGTGGCAGAATCTTGGACTCTTACCTGCTGCTCATAAAAGACAGGATTTATGTCTTCTCCAGAGACAGCCAGGGATTTCAAAACCATTTTTGTTACAAACTTTAAGTCTTCACCTATTGGGTAGCTGTAGTGAGAATGGGTCACTGAAAGAGCATACAGTGGTGACAAGGTTAATGACAGCCATCCTTTGTGTCCCCCATTCTGGCATCAGGTCTAGACCACCCTATCAAAAACCTTCTTGAGCTGGGCGTGGTGGTGCACACCTATAATCCCAGCACTTGGGAGGCTGAGGCAGGAGCATCACTGTGAGTTCGAGACCAGCCTGGGCTACATGGTGAGTTCCAGGTCAGTCTCAACTACATAGTGAGACCCTGTCTCAAAAAAACAAACAAACAAACAAAAAACCTTCTTGACTTCATGCCAGAAGAACTGGAAGAAACCTCTTTGAAACAGGGAAGGCAGGACAAGCACACTTTGGTGCCACACCTGCCTCGCAAGAAGAAGGTCCAGAGTTTGATCCCTGGTACAAAAAAAATTATTTTTATGAAGATAGCACTGTCTGATTGGTCCCAGGTACAAGTCTTGGGTACATGTGTCCTGGATCTCCCTGATAGGTCACACCTACTTGCCTGGCTAGCTGGCTATGCCCTAATCTCATGTTTCATTTCACCCTGAAAGAAAATCCCCATAATTCTTATGGGTTGCTGAGAATGTAGTGGTCTCTGTTTTCATACATCTACTGCCAGCTGAAAGAGGCTGTAGGCCCTACCTGATGGGGATTATGTTCTCTCCAATTACCTTGGGATGTTGTGGCTCTCCGACTTGATAGAAAATTCTGTCAGAAGACAATAATAAAGGAGTTAATGTCTATATATCAAGAGCTATTGAGCTGCCTGTTCAATGGGAGAAGCATGGGGAATTTGTCAGGAGAGTCATGAGCTGCTTTACGAATCACTGTCCAAAGTCTTGACTTGATAAATTTTACTATTAGGTTGAGGATTCAGAGCCCAAAAACAAGAAGGAGCAGGTCAGAATATCTTCTATGTGTCTAAAAAGATGGACTATGAGAGATCCAGCAATTACAGAACTCATGATGGAACATTTGACCTTCTAATTGACAGGTGTAAAGTAGCTCCAACTAGAACTCTCTTCAACCACAATTATAGCTATAGGTCTAGAGAAGGACTTTTCAAGAAAAAAAAAAAAAGCTAGAATAGTGTAAGCCACTTTTGTATCTACAAGGAACTGAAATTTTTTACCCTCAACATCCAGGATCGCCCAGGGTTCCTTGCAGGACATGGGGATATCCATGGATAGAGGCATTGCAGATTGCCCCAGGCCCCTCAGTTTTCTTCACTGGAGCAGGAGGTGAGGATTTTGGCTGGCCTAACCCCTCTCTGGAAGTAGGGACAGTCAATCCTCCAGTGCAATGTACCAGAAAGGTACACTGACCACCTGACACACAGATCAGGGCCTGAGGGGTGGCTTGGTACAGTTCTGTGCCAGCACCCTGTTTCTTACATGTAAAGCAAGAACTCTTTCCCTGATTGGCCTTGGGTTTGCCCTTGCATGAATTACTTGGGTGTGCTTAAAGTATTGCTAATTGTAACAGCCATAATTTTGGCCTGCCTGTTTTCTCAGTCCTTCTCCTTTCATCCTCATCTAATCTTGATTGCTGAACACAAGTTGAGCAATCAATCAGTTGAGTCACTGGGGCCTGAGGTACAACAAGTGGCCATGATGAATTTATCATTTCACCATAGTAGGTCAAAAGCAAGAGTCAAAATTCGAAACTATCTGCAAACCTACCAGGATCTTCTCAAAATTGGCCTAACCATTCTGTATATTGTTGTGTATCTGCCCCTGAAGAGGGGACCTGGACTCAAGTAGTTACCTCTACTTTGGGGACCTCTCTCAGAGGCAGGATGACCTGTGCATGAGTTAAAAGAATAAGAAACTCCACTTTGAATGTGTCCTAACTACTGTCTGAAGAGTAGGAGGGACTAATTTACTGCATAAGGATTATGATGAGGAGTTTGAGGAGACCTCCCAGTGTGATTGTTTTTATTAAACAGACGGGAGAGATCCATAACCCTCTGAAAGATAGGTGGACATTGGAGAACAGGATCATCAAGAATATCAATTTCCTCTTCTTTGGGGGCTTCTTTAAGTACCATAGTTCTTGGGCCTTTAGAAACACAAAGAGCCATGAGAGCCTGAACATAAGGATTTGAGTTTACTGTCCTTGTCTTTTCAAAAAAAGATCTAATTGAAAAGTAGTGTTGCAATTTAGAGAATCATTTTGTATCCACTTCTCACCATTTCCTGGTTCAAAGTCATTAAAGACAAGGGTGGAGCCCCCAGGGTTCCAGCTAGCTATTTGTGTGGGGCCTATAGAGAGACAATATTAGGTCTGGAATCTTTCAGAGACATCCCCTGCAAAAGAATGAAGACCCACTGAGTCCTGGAGCATCCTCCATAGATTTGATTGCACTACCAGATGTCTCTAATGAAACAAGTGGCCCTGGTGCCTTCTTAGTGGTCCCCCCCATTAGAACTCTCCATACCTTGTGGCCCACTATGACTTCTTCAGGATCAAATTGTTCCCAGTTTTTAAGGGTACAGTCTAATGATGTGGTCTCTAGGATCTGTAGGATGTCTCCCATAGTATACCAAGGGGCCTATGAAGAGAAAAAGAGACTATGTCTAGGGTCCTATGGAGGGTGTCCCCACAGAAGTATGCAGAGCCATTGAGTCTCTGGAGCATCTTCTGTGAGATTCAGTTGTACTACCAAATGTCTCTGCTGAAGTGGCACCAGTGTCCTTCCTTAGACCTCTCCATAGCCTGCAACCCAATAGAACTCCTTGAAGACCAGGCTGGAGCACGCACCCAGGGCTCTAACTAGCCACATGAGAAACAGTATACCTCACATTTATTGCAGTAATAAAAAATTTGGTAATTACTTTGTTTAAGGCACTCTTTTTTAGCATATAAGAGGAAAAAAAGTATTAGAAAGTTGTAAGTACAAAGATAGGGTATGTTATCTAGTAACTTGAGTGCATTTTTTTCATACTTACAGCCAGTTGAGTTGACCTTCACTTGTAGTAGACAGTCCAACTCCATCTTGTGCCTCAATGCCATTTTGTACCTGTGCTTGAACAAAGTGCTTGCACTTGAACAAAGCATCCAAAACCCCCACATCCTACTTGGCAGTAAACTGATGCAGTTGCATGATGTTTTATAGCTCATCTAGTGTGAGTGAAACTTCCTTGTACCCCCCCACTGACCTAGCATGATTCTGCCTCTGTAAGATTCCAATTGCTCTCCCCAATCCCTCCCCAGCTGAAAGCATGATTTAAAAGGAGAAATCAAACTGCTTCCCATTGTCAAGGAAACTCCTTGGCACTAACCTCCCTTGGCTGTCAGCTAATAAAAGGGCTCAAATCTGGTACAAAGTGTGGTACATCTTTATTGTTTGAACTTTCTCACCCATAGTACACTGGCTGTTCCCTTTGGTTCTTCTCAGGCCTTCAGGCACATGTTTCTAAATTAACTGAATTGTTAGCAGAAACATGGAGGGGATCTAACCTGATTTAGAAGAGAAGGGAAGAGGAGGCCTATAGGTTCTGTGAAAGTGAAGTATTAAGTCTTATCTATAAGGGTGAGATTTTCTGGTGTTCTTGAAGACAGCTGAAAAAGAAAACAGTGGGCAAATATGGCTGAATCACAAGACTGACCCATATGATTAACCAAAATGGCTGTCAGACATGGCAGAACCATTTGACTGACCCACAGGATGAACGAAAATGGCTACCAAACATAGTGGAAAGAGGGACTGGGACAGCTCCCCGAGGTCTTGAGAAACCTCAAAAAATAACTCACTAAGGATACCAAAAAATTAAAAAAAAAAAAAAAAACCTAGGAGAAATGTATATAGATGAAACTTTGAGCACAAAAAGGGGCAGCTTGGTGTTAGTGGCTACTCAAGCAGGAGATCAAGTTACCAAGAGCTCTTCTTTTAAAAGGGTGAAAAAGCTGAACAAAGAGGAGAACAAAAACATGAAGGCAAAAGGGCGTACTAAACCCTAGGTCACACATACATGGAATATGCATATTTTGCAAAAGCTCTCTTGGGCCCAGCAGAGCCTAAAATGGTCTGTTCTACACCAAGGGCAGATGCCTCAGCCAACCCTAACTGACTGGTACCCACACTGAATGACTGAAAAGGCTGGGAAAACAGAGGCCACGTGCTTCTCCTTCCCCTCTTCCACATAGCAGGACATGTTCCTGGAGCCATGAGAAAACTTCCTGAGTTCCCCAGATTCCATTAATATTTCCTGCCCTCCAGCTTTCTGCCTCTGCCTGATAACTAATACTAGAAAAAAAGAGGATTTAAGAGGAGCAGAGGTGCTTAGCAGCATGGGCCATCCAGTGGTGCTGCCCCTTCAGTGCAGAGGAGCAGAGGAGCTGAGGCACACAGGCACCAACTCAGCCCTGCCCCCATCTGGCCCCTGGGCCATGCCAGCACCTGTATCCACACTGTAGAGGGTCAGTGGGGAGGAAAGGCCATTGATCTGAGCTCCAGAAGACAGAGCAGAAGTGAACAACAAAAAGAGGACCTCTCTGAGGTTCCAAGATGAAAACTGAAGCCCACTCGAAAACTGAAGAAAATCTCTGCAATAAAGGCACACTAGACCACCATAGTTGTTAAGTTGGCGGGATCACCACCTTCCATCAGAAGCTGGACTACATTCAGGGAAAGGGCAGCTGGAACCTACAGTAGAGCCTTACAGAGTTCACCCAGCAGGAGGTCAGAGATCTCCATTTGGACCTTGGAGCCAGAAATCGACCTGAACCTCAGGGACAGCTGCTGGCTTGCTGAGACTGATTGATTTAGATCTGCATACCCCTGCCCATGTTGTCTACAGTGACAGCAGAGACATACCCTGAAGGAGGTCCTTTATTTTTATTTTTTATTTTCAAACTTATTTTTTTCAATGTAATTTTTTCTTATTTTTAATGATTCTTAAAATTTTTAGCTCTTTTTTTCTCTTTTCAATTTATTTCATTTCTTTCTCTTCTTGTTCTTTTTTCTCCCTGCCCCACCTTGTTCTTCTTCTCTCTCCCTTTTTGTTCTTGTTCCTGCCTCGATTTGATTTTTTTTCTTTTCTTCTCTTTTTCCTTCTTTTGTTTGTCATTAGTTTTAGAAGAAAGTGAATACAGTTTCCAGCCTCCCTATTGCTGTTAGGTTGTTCTGTTCTTGTGTTTGTTCTTTTGCTTTGTCTTTCCCTCTTCTTGCCAATAGCTTCACAGAGTTTGCATGATCTTCTGTGCCCTCTGGCTTCACTTCTACACTTGATCTTAGGCAAGAGGCTGAGAAGTGATCCTCTGCCTTCACTTCTAACCCTTCCCTACCCTACCTATCTATCCTTCCCTCCCTAACTCCTTATAAGTCCCCATCCTGAAGGGTAAAGTTGCTATATTGAAGAGTTTGTTTACTGTTAACATATTTTGAGATGGACCCAATTTTGATCTCATGCCCATGTTTAAAAGTGATAGATTAATAACTATCACAAATTGTCATTTTCTAAACTGTACTTAATGCTATTGTGTTGCTGACTCTATCACTTGTGCTGAGGTGTTGTGGTTGACCTAATCAGTTGTCCTTCCTGGTATACTGAAAATGAGATGGCCTTAGAGTCATCAGAAACTCAAAACCTAAAGACCAGCTATATCTGGAAGGCACCTCTGAGAAGCAATCATTCTGTAAAAGTTCTAAATACAAGCAACAAATATTCTAACAATAAGCAATATTGAATTATCAACCGAGGAATTAAACCAAGAACAGTACCAACAACAAAAATAAAAATGAGAAGACACCTAAGCAAGGCAGAGAATCAGACTACTAGCTCACCAAAGGCAAATTCTTGGGGAAATGAGGTAGAAAAGTCTGATAATCAATCACCTGGAAGCCCTGCACTGATGGCACAGGTAGTAACAACAACAACAACAAAAAATGAATGAGGCTCTAGAAAAATTCAAAACAGAAGTAATTTCCCAGATAATCACAGAGATAATGAACAGAATGAAAGACATGATTAAAAATTCTAGAACAGAAACAGATAAAAAACAGATGAGCTCAGGACTATGATGGAAGCCATGAATGCTCAGCACAGGAAAGAAATGGAAACCATAAAAACACAACATAGGAAAGAAAGGGAATCCATGAAACAGATTCAAACAGATATCCAGGAAATTAAAAACTATATTGAGGGCCAGGGATTTAGCTTAGTGGTTCCACTACCTGCCTCCCAAGCACAAGGTCTGGAGTTTGATCCCTGGTACAAAACAAAACAAACAAACAAATAAACAAAAAACTCTATTGCATGTATTCACAGCACAATGAGTGAATGTGAAGACAGAATATCAGATGTTGTGGTCCATGGCCATGAAAAGAGAGATCTCTTAAAAATAGTACGGGACAGGGCCGGGGATTTAGCTCAGTGGTTCGGTGGCCTGCCTCACAAGTGCAAGGACCCGAGTTTGATCCCCGGTACCAAAAAAAAAAAAAAATAGTAAGGGACCTTGAGATATGGATCAAACAACTCCTAGATGATACAAAGAAGAATAATATAACACTGATAGGAATCCATGAAAAAGCAGAAGGATGGGGATTTAGCTCAGTGGTTCCACCACCTGCCTCACAAACTCAAGGGCCTGAGTTCAATCCCTAGTACCAAAGAAAAAAAGAAAAAAGAAAGAAAGAAAGAAAGAAAGAAAGAAAGAAAGAAAGAAAGAAAGAAAGAAAGAAAGAAAAAGGAAAAGCCAGGAGAAATAAAAATTGTTCACAGAACTAATGATAGAAAACTTCCAAAACAAACAGAACAAAAGAATTTGACATACAGATAAGTAAAGTATATAGGACTCCAACTAGCCATGATCACAAAAAATCTACACCTAGACATATAATAACCAAGATCCCAGAAACCTAACAGAACAAAGTACTACAAGCAGTTAGAGAAAAGAAACAAATCACATGCAAAAGAAAGCCCATCAGAATCATAGCAGACTTTTCAACACAAACCCTCAAGTCAAGCAGAGCCTAGAGTGATGTATTTCAAGACCTAAAAGAAAACAACTTCCAACCTAGACTGATGTTTCCTCTAAACTATCTTTCAGAATTGATGGGGAATAAAGATACTTCCAAGACAAAGAACACCTAAAAAACTTCATGAATATAAAACCAGCACTCCAAACAATTCTAAACAATATTCTAGAAGAAGAATGAAGGTCACAACATCATGAGGCCCAACAGAGCATATCCAGAAGGCAAGGCAAGAAATTAAAGGGGGGGGGATTTAAAAGGGCCAACAACAGGACAATAAAATGACTATGACAAATCAATACACATCAGTTATAACCATCAATGTTAATGGCCACAATTCACCAATCAAAAGAAATAGACTGGAATTGAAATTGTCCCCTGTAAATTATCAAGCCATAGTGCAATTAAAGTGGAGATCAGTAGCATACCAAATCACAAGAACTTCACAAACACATGAAAATTAAGTAACACCCTGCTGAACAACCATTGGGTCACAAAAGAAATTAGAGAAGAAATTAGAGAGTTTCTACAATTAAATGATAATGGCAATACGACATATACAGGAATCTATGGGACACAATGAAAGCAGTTCTACAAGGGAAATTTAGAGCAATAAATGCCCATAATAGGAAAGCAGAGGAAGCTCAAATAATCAGCCTAATGCTTAATCTTCAGCTCCTAGAAAAAGAAAAGTAAGACAAACTGAAAGCTTGTACAAGGGAGGAAATTATGAAGATGAGAGCAGAAATCAATGCAATGGAGACTAAGAGAATGATACAAAAAAAAATCAATGAATCAAAGAGCTGGTTTTTTGAAAGAATAAAATAAAATCAATAAACCCTTAGCCAATCTTATCCAAAAAAGGAAAGAAAAGGCTCAAAGCATGCATTCAGGAAAAAAGGTGAAGTCACAACAGATCCAGCATAAATCCAGAGGATCATCAATATGTACTTTGAGTAAAATGGAAAACACAGAAGAAATGGACAGGTTCCCAGATATATATGAACTTCCAAAGTTAGATGAAGAAGATATAAAAAGTCTAAACAACTTAATTACAATCAGTGAAATTGAAAATGTAATTAAAACATTACCAACAGAGAAAAGCCCAGGTCCTGCTGGCTTCACTGCTGAATTCTACAAGACATTTAGAGAACTATCGATACTACTCTTTAAACTATTCAATGAAATTGAAAGGGAAGCAATACTTCCAAATTCATTCCTACAAGCAAATTTTACTTTGATTCTAAAACCAGGGAAAGACCCAACCAAAAAAGAGAACCACAGGCCAATCTCCCTAATGAACATAGATGCAAAAACCCTCAATAAGATACTGGCAAACAGAATACAGAAGATCATCAAGAAGATCATACACTCCGACCAAGTCGGATTTATCCCAGGGATGCAAGGATGGTTCAACATATGTAAATCAATAAATTTAATACACTGTATTAGCAGAATCAAGGATAAAAACCATATGATCATCTCAATAGGTGCAGAAAAAGCATTGGACAAAATTCAACACCCATTCATGATAAAACCTCTACAGAAAATTGGAACAGATGGTCTTTATCTCATCCTGCTGAAGGCTATCCATGAAAAACAGATAGCCAATATTGTTCTAAATCGTCAAAATCTGAAAACCTTCATACTAAAATCAGAAACAAGACAAGGATGTCCCTATCACCATTTCTGTTCAATACACTTCTAGAAATATTAGCTACAGCAACTAGACAAAAGAAAGAAATAAAAGCAATAAAGATAGGAAAGGAAGAAGTTAAACTGTCGCTATTTGCTGACAATATGATACTCTACATAGAAGACCCAAAAAACTCTGCCAAAAGACTTCTGACTTAATTTTCAGATTCAGTAGAGTGGCTGGATGCAAGATCAACACTCAAAATTAGATAGCCTTCATGTACACAAATAACAGACTCTCTGAGAGAAAATTAGGGAAACAATCCTTTTCACAACAGCATCCCCAAAAATAAAATATCTAGGAATCAATCTAATGAATGAGACAAAAGAGCTCTACAATGAAAACTACAGCAATCTGAAAAAAAGAGATCAAAGAGGATATCAGAAAATGGAAAGCCATCCCTTGCTGCTGGGTAGGAAGAACCAACATAGTGAAAATGGCCATACTTCCAAATCTGCTATATAGATTCAATCCAAGCCTAAATGAAATCCCAACAGTATATTTGACAGAACTAGAGAAAACAATCCAAAAATTCATTTGGAATGAGAAGAGACCTAGAATAGCAAAGTAATTCTAGGCAACAGAGACATGACAGCAGGTATCACAATCCCCAATTTGAAACTATACTACAAAGCCACTGTGATAAAAACAACCTGGTACTGACAAAGACACAGATCCAAGGATCAGTGGAATAGATTAGAATATGCAGAAACAACTCCAGACATACTCAGCTATCTCATCTTTGATAAAGGAGCCAACCAGCCTCAGTGGAGGAAAGATAGCTTCAATAAATGGCGTTGGAAAAACTGGATTTTAACCTGCCAAAGATTAAAACTAGACCCCTATCTTTCACCATGCATTAAATTAAAATCCAAGTTGATTAAAGATCTAAATATTAAAACAGAAACAGTAAACTTGCTGTAAGATAAGTTAGGTAGAACTCTCAAACACAGTGGCATAGGAAAAGACTTCATGAACAAATCCTCAGTAGCACAGGAACTAGCACGAAGAATCAACAACTGGGATCTCATCTTATTAAAAAGCTTCTGCTGCTAGGATTGTGAACATTTGGCATATTGATAGTTTCTCCTGCAACCTTATGATTTCTTTAAATTACGTGCTTGACTTAATTCATAGTCATTCGTTTGGGAAGAGTATTACATATCTATTGGTGTTAAATTTTATCATTATGCTTATAAAAATATAATGAATATAAGTATGATATAATAAAATAGAAACAGAAAAATCTGATCTTAAAAATGTGAATTTTTTTTTTTAGTTGCTTTTGGATTTCAAATATAAGTATATTTTTTTCTGTGGGAAGTTTTGTTAGAAAATATAAGTGGTACAATCAACAAGTACATGATATTTATCAATTAATAAAACCAAGGAGTTTATAAATCATAAAATTTTGAGGACAGTTTCTTAACTATAATACGTAACTTTGTTTTATTTATAATTACATTATTTCAAAAATATTATAAGAAAATGAGAAAGAACATAACGTTTGAAGATCATATCAAACTAATGTATTTCAATTAGTCTGTTACATAAATTCTTGTTTATTTCATATCCTTTTTTGCTGTTATATATATGTATATTTGAAATTTTTATTTAGTATTTTCATTTCTTGTTATCATGTATGTTTGCAATCTTTAATAAAAATAAATAAATTAATTAATTTTTTTTTTAAAAAGCTTCTGGATGGCAAGAGGAGAGCACCACAAACCGAGCTAAGAGACAACCTACAATGTGGGGAAAAACTTTTACCAGCTGTTTCTCGGACATCAGTCTACTATCTGGAATATATAAAGAACTCAAAAAAATCCATCCCTCCAAATATAAAGATCCAAATAAAAAATGGGCATCTGAAATGAACACACATTTCTCAGACAAACAAGTAAAAGCATCTGATAAATATAAGAAAAAAAGTTCAACATCACTGGTGATTTGAGAGATGCAGATGAAAACAACACTCATATTCCACCTTACCCCAGAAAGAATGACTGTTATCAAGAAATCAACCAATAACAAATGCTGATGGAGTTGTGGAGAGAAAGGAACCCTTCTCCATTGTTGGTGAGAGTGCAGACTGGTGCAACCACTGTGGAAATCAATATGGAGATACCACAAAGAACTAGGATTAGAGGTTCCATTTGACCCAGTTATCCCTCTGCTGGGTATCTTTCCAAAAGAATTAAAAGAATCATACCACAGCAACATATGCGTACCAATGTTTATAGTGGCACAGTTTGTAATAGCTACAACTTGGAAACAGCTCAATTGCCCATCAGGTGGAGACTGCATAAAGAAAAAATTTTTTTCTATAAAATGGAGTACTACTCAGCCATAAAGAACAAGAAACTAGATACATTTATAGCTAAATGGATGCACATTGAGGCCATACTCAAGTGAAATAAATAGGATACACATATGTAAATTCCAAATAGTTTCTCTAATGTGAAAACCTAAAAGTATAAATAAGGTTTAAATGGTATAATTGATAATGTGAAATAGGAAGAAAAGGTCAAAAGGAGTAGGGTAAGTCAGATGGGTAGGGGAAAGGAAAGAAGGGAAAATAAAAAATATGAGAAAAGGAAAAAATGGAAACAAAGTCTTTGTAAATAGGGAAAGGTAGAGTGGGTAGAACAAAGGGCATAGGAATGGGGAAAAAATAAGAACCAAGATACATTATGTAAATGTACAAGATCCCAAAGATGAATGTAACTTTGCTGTATACCTAAAATGTACCAATAAACTTAATGGAAAAGAAAAAAGAAAAAAAAAAGATTTCAGTTTTCTGACTCGTGAAAGCCTAAAGTGTGAGAAAAGGGACAAGAATGTAACTGGAGCCCTTCCAAAGGAGAGTGAGGGAAAGAAAAAAGAAGGCAGTGAGCTATTTCTCAGCCTGAGTCTACAGATCTCAGACAGAAAGAGAAAAGCAAAAGCATGCCCTTTAAAGGGCCCTACCTGCTGGGTGGCTTCACTAAAAGTGCTACCAAAGTTCTGGGGTGTTGTGGACTCCTTCAAGAGATTCTAGAGGTTCTTAGTATCCTGAACAAAGAATTGGACAAAACAAGCAAACATCATAATGAGGTTTCACATTTATTAAAGGTGGGGGAAAAGTATGCTCTGCAGAGTTAGAATGGTCACTGAAAGAGATTACAGTGGCAACAAGGTCAATGGCAACTGTCTTCTGTATCCACATCCAGAATTATGCTAACTAATCAGTGAGCTAATTTAGTCTCAGACACTCTTAATCCATATTCATACACCCAAAATCCAGTCACTTCTGAAAAGCCCACCTATGAGTGCATGAGGCTTGAGGGGGGGCATCTAGTTATAAGTCATAACACTACCTACTCAGTTATTATTTTCCTAGTGTTCTATTTCCCTGTTCCCTGTCTCACAAAGAAAATAACTTTAAAAGTACAGAAAACGCACTCACACATATTGTCTTGGTCAAATATAGAACACCTAGGCTATAGTATAATAGTGGACCTGTAATCCAGTTATTCAAATATGGACCACACCGCCTGATTTCTCTGAGCCTTTGCATATCATCAAAGTAATCCACTCAGTAATCCATTCACCTGTGATAGATAAGGGAAGGAAAACACAGGGAAGGGGTACGGCCTCTTTGGAGAGCCTCTATCTAGTCTTCAGTGCCTCTGGCAAGAACAACCCATTAAAGCTCAGTACTCCTGTGAGGGAACAGAGGGGCAGCCTCACAAATGCTGAATTATAGCTTCACGGAAGCTGTTTCATATTAGTAAACTGAAATTGAATTTTAAATTCTGAGACCATAGTTAAAAGAAATCAAGTCCGGGTATTTAAAAAAAATCTACCAAGCAATTCCACCCAGATGTCTAAGGAGGACCCATGCACATCTGTCTGATGGCTTACTGGCCAGTGGCAAAAGGAAACCCATGACCTCTCCAAGCCTAAACTACTGCTTATAAACTTGAAAGAGGTTGAAGAGCCCTAAGCAGCTGAGATGTGTGCCATTTTATGGAAATAATGAGGAACTAAAACAGTGTTTCTGGCCCCAAATGCACATTTTATGGAAAACAGAGTGGAGCTATTTGTATTCTGTTTTGGCTTTCCCTCTCTCCTGCTCACCAGAATTCTCACCCACTAGGTTTGCCTTCAGGGTGCAGGGGGCACCAGCTCTGTGCTCCAGTCTTTGCATGTGAGTAAAAGTCAGTTTTCTCTTGCTGAATTATTTATGAGCTCAGCTGCTGTTTGGACTTTTTATTGAATATTTTAAAATAAATATTTTATAAGCAGCTAGAGGTTATTGGCATTTAATACATTTCAGAAAATTAAAGAATAAAATTTAAATTGCAGAGACAAAAGGATCACACATAGGCTTACTGATGGAACACACACATTATAAACTCAGTGGAAAATTTAGACATTTAAATAGACTGCTCATCAAACCATGCTTTTGGAATTTAGATAAATTCTCCTTTAATAGAGAAATAAAACTATAGCACTTCAAATTATGCAGATTGTATAAAATGCAAACATTATCATTAAAAGCTTTGCAATGCAAAAAAAAAAAAACTATTTTCTGCTCAGGCATTCAGTACTGAGTTGGATTTTTATGTTGGTGATTTCAAAATTAGATGTAGGTTTATTCATATCTTATATTTGTTGGTCATTGGTTTGCGTTGCTGGAAAACTATTACATTACCAGTGGGTTTTTTGTTTTTGTTTTTTGAGATAGAGTCTCACTATGTTACGTATTCCAGGCTAGCCCTGAACTCACTATGTAGTCCAGGTTAGCCTCAAACTCACAGAGGTCCTCCTACTTCAGCCTCCCCAGTGCCAGGATTACAGGTATGCACCACTATGCCTGGCGCTTCATCAATAATAAATTACTTGCTGTTTTCCAAATTTCCTATACTTTACCTAAAACTGAAAATTTGGATTAATTTTTAAATATGAATTCAGTACTTTCCAGCCATATTGAGAAATTTTAAAAGATGGCTACTCAGAAGGTAAGTGCCTTCATTCAGCTATCTGATCTTTGACAAAGGGGCCAAAAACACCGGAAGGAAGACAATCGCTTTAATAAATGGTGCTAGACAAACCAGCTATTCACATGCAGAAGATTGAATCTAGATGCATATCTCTCACTATGCATCAAACTAAAATCAAGAAGGATCAAACATCTAAATGTTAAGACAGAAACAATCTGCTAGAAGATAAAATATATAAAACACTTCTACACATAGGTTTAGGTAGGGACTTTCTGAACAAAACCCCAACTGCACAAGAAATTACACAGATAATCAACAAATGGGATCATATCAAATTAAAAAGCTTTTGCACAGCCAAGGAACCAATCAACAGAGTGAACAGGCAACCTACAGAATGGGAAAAAAATTTTGCCAACTATTCCTCAGACAGAGGAGTAATATCTAGAATTTATAAATAATTCAAAAAAATTAGACCCCCTCAAAATAAAAAAAAAAAATCAAAACATGGGCAATTGAAATTAATAGACGTGTCTCAGAAGCAGTACAAATGGCCAATAAGTACATGAAAAATGGTCAACATTGATGGCCATTAGAAGAAAGCAAGTTAAAACAGCACTGGGATTCCATCTTACACCAGAGAGAATGGCTATCACCAAGAAATCAAATAATAATGCTGGCAAGGCTGTGGGGGGAAAGGAAGGAACCCTTTTACATTGTTGGAAGGAACATAAACGAGCACAACCACTAAGGAAATCAGACAGAGAGTCCTCAAGACGAAACTAGAAAGTTCATTGGACTCAGCTATTATCTTTCTAGGTATCTTCCCCAAAGAGTGAAAGACATCATACTACAGTGATACATGCATATTCATGTTCATAGCAGCTCAATAGCTAAATCTTTTTTAAAATTTTCATCAAGTTTATGGGTACATTTTAGGTATATAGTACAGTTAGCTAAATCTTGAAAGCAGCCCATAGCCCACCAATAGGAGAGTGGGCAATGGAGCACAACTGTACCATAAAGAATAAACTTGAGTCATGTGTAGGGAAATGGAGGCACCTTGAGACCATAATGTTAAGTGAGATAAATCAGACAGACAAGCTTCTTTCACAATATTTCACACGGTTTTTTTCATATGAGAAACCAAAAATACAAATACAGAGCAAAATAAATGATAGATAATAGGAATAGGTACATAGATCTAGAAAATAACTAAGATACGTTATGTACATGTGTCAATTCTCCATGAGGAATGTCTCACTATGTACTGCAAAGCAGTACTAATCAAAAGAACGGACAAGAGAGGAAGTTCAGAGCCTCTAAGAGCTCACTGAAGAGGACAAGGGAGGAGCCAGACGCATGGCTGAGCTCTGGAGCCCTGCATCTGGGAGGCCGCCGATGCCACCGCCGATGCCACAGCAGAGAGAGGTGTCCTCAGCGGAGGTCATCTGCAGGAGAGATCATGAAAAAGGACGAAGGAAGGGCTGGGAATTTAGCTCAGTGGTTCCGGCGCCTGCCTCGCAAGCACAAGGACCTGAGTTCGATGGGGGCGGGGAGAAGAAAAGAAAAAACAAAGGAAGCCAGAATTTACGTTCTTGTGTTCTTTTCCTGTTTCCTGAGTCTCCTTCGTCTCCTCGGAGGCCCTAGACTCGGGGGCTTTGTGCGGACCACTGAGTTTCCACGACATCCCCTGCGTCATAGCTTGCCTACCTCAGGGCCTCAGTTCACAGGACCAGGGCTCTGCTTCCGTCCAGGTCTCCCCCCCTCGATTTGCTCATTTCTTTCCCTCAAGGTTGGAGTCCTCAGTGCTAGATTAGCCTGCCCACCGGTTCCCTCCCTCTGGCCTAAAACCTGGGACACCTCCGAACCCCAGGTGATCGACCGATGCTGAATTCTAAAAACTTCTAACAATGGAAAGTGCAAATCCTCCCAACACCTGCATATTGAGCTTTGCGCAGCTGTCAGAACCCAGAACCACCCTCAGAACCACCACCACTATGCAAGCTAATGCTCCTCTCCGCCTCCAACCTTGGCAGCTGCCCCAGGAGTCAGCGTTACTCAGCCAGTAGAGATCTGGCTGCACCAACAACATGTGTCATCACTTCGCCAAATCATTTTACCACACAGACCTCATGTCTCTTCCCTGGGGCTCAGGACTTGACTAGATTATATCCCCAGCTCTTCTCTGTGATAATCATACGACTCTGTCATTGTATCATATCGGATATCACTAAACAGTAGGACCTGCATCTTTCTTTTCCTCTCTAATATAATGTATGGATTCATAAAATTTAAACAATTTCACTTTTTACAATTAGTATATTGACCTTCCTGCAACAATCAGCTGAACCCAACTACACAGAACACTGGAGGGAGCAGGGCATGGTGGCGCGTGCCTGTGGTCCCAGCACTCAGAAGCCTGAGGTAGGAGGATCGCTGTGAGTTTAAGGCCAGCCTGAACTACATAGCAAGACCCTGCCTCAGCACACACACACCCACCCACACACACACACAAAAAAAGACCAAAGAATCCTGAAGCTATCACTGGAAAAACCTTAGTAAAACCCTAATTTCTCCACTTACTAACTACGTGTCCTGGAACAAATCACTTTAAATTTCTGTTATTTGTGCATGGTATAAAGATATAAAGCCTCATCTACTCATGCGGTTATGGTGAGGGTCAAAAAGATTGTTTATGTGAAAATGCCCTACAAATATGAAAGCAGAAAAACAAATAAAAGACGATACTACTAATGCTTATGTCCAGGACTTTAGGTCCTTCGTTTGTCTGAAACTGTCAAAAAATTTAGGAAATCGATGGGAATTAACTTCCAGAATAGAGTCTCTCCTCCTTCAAGTTCAGGCCTCTACTCTCCATAACAGGAGACTACAATATATACCTTGTGCATCTCTTCACTGAAGCTAAGTTAGAGAACTTCCATAAAACAGCAAAGGAAGCCAAACTCCATGAGTCACGTGACGATGGCTATGCACCTGTGAGGAAATGAAGGCAGGATATCTAAATTGGTAGCAGAATTTTTATTGAATTTTCTTCATTAGCTCACTCTAGGGGAGTGGATATAATCTCCTCTCCCCATTCCCAGAGGCTTCCAATGTGTCAAGAGTCGCTCTATTTTTATTACATGAATAGCTTTACAAATAAGCACAGTGTGACACATCAGTGTTGTATAAAAACTGCATTAATGCACCCATTTGTTTGGAAGCCTAGAAAAGAATATGATCACAGCCTAGACAGAATGTAATGGGCACAGCTTGACTGTCTTCCCAGCCAACACCATTGAACACCTGTCAGCAATCATGATGAAGTCACAGAGACTAGAGAGCATCTAAGTACACGGCACCAGGTCCCCATGCAGCAGTGGTGATTTATTTTTTCCTTAACTTCCCAGGACTAAACTGTCTTACCAGCAAGTTAGTGCAGGACTGCATAACTTTGTAATCTTAAATCCTAGTCTCAACTGTGATTAATGTAAATTAACAGGTGAACATTTTGTAGTTCTAGGTAAATAGATAAAGATTGTTTCACTCCTTGTCTTCCCTGAAGGAATGTTTTGAAAACCTTGGGGGATACTGTAAGCATCTTGAGTATAGACCCCCACCCTGCCTATCCCCTTATAAAAAGGACCTCAGCCCCTGAGCTGGGCCCTCTCGGAGCTACTTGGCTCTGGGAGTGCCATCTGGCCAGACTAATAAAGGTCTGTTTTCCAGCTAGTCTGGTGTTTTCCTTCCTGGGTGATTCTCGCTGCTTGTCAAGCTCGTGGAGCAATTGCTGGGCTATAGGTCCCAGCATCTTGGAGGCCCTTTTGGCTGTTCAAGCTCCTCGGAGAGGAAGTAAGGCTCTAGGTCTTACATTAGCTTGGGAAAAACAGATTTTTTCCTACAGGACTGTCAGAAACATTCAGGATAGGCCAAAACTGAAAGGCTCCATAAATTAGCGCATGAGATGAAGAACATCTGATTATATGAAAATTTAAAAAATATTTTCTTAGCTGGGCATGGCTGCTCATGCCTGTAATTCCATCACTCAGGAAGCTGAGGAAGGAGGGTCATGAGTTTGAGGCCAATTTGGGCTACATAGCAAGTAAGATCCTGTAGAAAAAAAAAATTCTTGGAAAGAGATATTCTTAGCAAACTAAACAATTAGTTGGAAGAAAACATTTGTGCTATATGTCACACACAAAAAAAGAAAAATTAGAAATAAAAAATCTCAATAACCATATTGAAAAATGGCCTATTATAGAGAACAAAAACTATGTAAGTGGTTTCTAACCATAAGAGAATGCAAAAGGAACCTTCACTGATGTGCCATTGCTCATTCTTAGGAGGGAAATATGCAAATATTTACCAAAATGATCTGTTGGAAAAGCCTAGAGAAATAGAAACACTATGCAAGGCAAAATTATATATTAATTTTTTTTCTTTACCCAAAGAATTTCACATCTAGGAATCAACCCCAAAGAATCACTGGTAAAAGTATAAACAGGTATATGTTTCAGGAATGCATTACAAACAAAGGTTAACAACAATCCTAACAGTCAACTACTGAGAAGTGATGGAACAAATGATATCTCATTGATTCTCAAACTTTTGGTACAGCAAGTTCCCTGCAGAGCTTGCTAACAGATAGATTGCTAGACCCCCGCCCCAGTGACTGATTCAGTCAGCCCTAGGTAGGGGCCAGAGTCTACGTTTATAAATTCCAAGGCGTTTGTAAAGCTGCTGGCCAGGTTTCCATGCTTTCAGAACCCCTGCTGGGCTATGCCCAAATGAGGGGCTACTGAACAACTCTAAAAAGCAAGAAAGGGTTTCACAGTATACGACATTATGCAATCAACTTTAGGTTACAGTTTTTAGTGATGAAAAGCAAAGTAGGGCAAAATGTTTACTACTTTTTCAAAAAGGAGGCAGGGCTGGGGAATTAGCTCAGTAGTGCTGTGCTGCCTTGTAAGTGCAAGGTCCTGATCCCCGGTACCAAAAAAAAAAAAAGGAATAAAAAGATAAACCATAAAAATTTAAAGTGGTTAGCTGTTTAGCTATCAGGGAGAGAGGAAATAGCGGAGGATTAGACAGTTTGGCATGCACCTTGTTTTATAGATTTGGCTTTGGAAGAACATGAATAGTATACTTAACTGTAGAACAAAATAAAACATAAAATCTCTAAAAATTATTTGAGACAAATAAACCTAAATGTGTATCCAGCTGATGGCAGAAATCCACAGAGAAGCATAATTCAAGTTATTCCACCCCCCCATAACAGGAATCAAACTCAGGACCTTTCACTTTCGAGGCTGCGGTGCCCCCACTGAGATAAATCCCTGGCCCTGGTGTTACTTTAAAACACACCTAACTGCAGAATCCCAGGAACATATGGAAAAAATAAAATCAAACTTCAGCTCCTTAGTGATCGTACTGTTGGTAGTGGTGTAGGGACTTGGAATTGAGAGATGATTACAGTAAGGAACGCACAACTGGAACCAAGAGGGCACTTTGCTTCCATCCTGACTTTGGGCAACACCCCAAGGCCAATCCTCCTTCCAAAGGCCTAGGAGAAACAAATAAAAACAACAAAAACACAGGAAATTTCTAAATCTCCAGGCCAGACCGCACCGGTGTTTGAGCTTGTAGCCTAACCTCCAGTAACCCTTTCCCCCACTTTGAACCTCACCTCTTTAACACCACAGAGACCGCAACTCCTGTTGGCAGGTAAAGCTTCTTGCATTCTGGAAGGGACATGTGTACTAAGGAGCCCCTAAAATGATTCAGCACCCTGTCAATCATTTCTGTCAATCTTACCCAGGGATCCAAAGAGAGGCACCCAGGACGGGGTGCACATCTTAAACTTGAAAGCATGATTCATCTCCCTTCTTCCTATTCCCCTGATATCCTGGCACTTTTTCATTTTTGCCACCTTTCAGTTTCTGTTGAGACGGATCTGCCCTGAGCACACCTTCCCGTTATCTTCAATAAATGTAGTAGCGTTTTTTTTAACCACTGGATGTGCACTTGGAAGTCTGACTCACCCTACACAAGAACCTGGACTTGATCTCTCAGACTATTGCTCAGTATCAATCACCTGTGAGAAAGTAGATGAATAATTATTAGATAGCTGTTTAAATTATTATTGTTTTATTTTTTTGGAACCAGGGATCTAACTCGGGTCCTTGGCGCAGGTGGTGGCACCACTGAGCTAAATTCCTGGCCCTGGGTAGCTTTATTTTTAATTCTATCATTCACATTATCACTAATAAGCTTGAGAGAAAGACAATACACAGAGTCGGGTGTGGTGCTGACACTTGTAATCCCACCACTCAGGATCCTGAGGAAGATGCCTCAAGTTGTAGGTTAGCCTGCCTGGATCATGTAGCAAGTTTAATGTCGGCCTGAACTGCATAGTGAGACCCTGTCTCAGAAAAAAATGAGTTCATACACAATTATTAGAATCTTGAATTTGAAATGTTAATATGAATTTATAATTTTTTAATCTTTGTTCTTTTTTCCTGTATTGAGAATTGAATCCAGAGCCTTCACCCTGAGCTACCATCCCCAGTCCCTTTTCATTTTTTATTTTGAGACTAGCACAAGTAGAAAAAATGGATCCAAGGAAGTCACTCTCTTCCCTCCATTTAATTTTTGTTCGTTTGTTTATTTGTTTGTTTTATTAGGGATTAAACTCAGGACCTTGCTCTTGGGAGCGACAGCACCACTGAGCTAAAACCCTGGCCGCCCCTCCATTTAATTTTAGACAGTGTCTATGGTTATTCCTGCTTCCATTTTCCTAAGAGGGATAGAAAATAAGATAATAAAAACTCAGGTGATGCTCTAGGTGAGAACACATGCCCACTGCATCTCTTAGCCTGACTTTCTGGTCACCTCATTACACATTCATAAATATGCACTAAATGTCACAAATATAATTAAGATCAGAGTGAATTCTGAGACAATCATGCCTGTTGAGAACCCCTAAGGTGACTCATCACTCTGTCAATCATTCCTGTCAATCACAGAGATTCAAGGGCAAGCATCTAAGAGGAGGTGCCTGGCCTTAAAATTCCGAAAGCCTGATTTATCCGTGCTTTTTGTTGCCATTGCTGTTGCTATTTTTTGTGTGCTGTGACCTGTGTACAGTGCTTTTCTGTCACCCCAGCACCTTTCTCTGTCTGTGCTTTATCTTTTATTGGCATGAACTTGCCCTGAGCACAGCTTCTCATGATATTCAACAAATGTAGCTGCTCACTACTTACTACTGGGTGCCCACTGGGCAGTTCTTTCCTCATCATGCATAAGAGCCTGGATTATATTGGCCCATTGAACAGTAGCACTACCACACCCCGTTTTTAAAAATGTTTATAAAAAACAATACAAAATAAAGTATCTTTTAGCTTCATTCTCCCAAAAAAACACCCAGATTATTGTGTTCTCTAAACTCCATTTCCCATTAAAAGGAATTGAGACTCCTTGGAAAAAAAATAGCCAATCCCAAGTCTGAGGCAGGAAATGTGCAAGACAGGAAGGAGACACTCAAGGACAACAGCAGTCAAGCCTAAAGGACTCCGAAACCAATTTACAGAGATGCCCACTAGCCAGAGATGAGCACATGGAGGCTCAATGAGGATGGCAACTGCTGTGGATCGAAACACATCAAATATATTTAAAATAACAAGCTTATAACAATATTCAAAAGGAAAGAAAGAAAAAGAAGTGGAATTGGTTTAAAACATGTCAGCAAACCAACTATTTTCCTGCTCTTGATCTTAGCCAAAAGGCTGAGAAGTGATGAACCAACTATTTTAAAAGTTGGTAAATAAAAGCAAGGAATTCATTCATTTTGTCCCTGGGTTATAAAGTAGAAAATACGGGGAACTCTCTAGAAATATTTTATAATGAGTTAATGCTCTAATGAATTAGAGCATCACCGTTTTGTAATGGATTAGGTAATGATTATAAATAGTCAATAATATGACCAAACTAGAGTTAACTAAGCATTACGTGGCTCTTCACAAAAGAACAAAGTAGTCTGGAAAAAAACATCAAACCTGAGTTCAGTTAAAACTCTCTAGATCTAGCAGTCAACTTACAGGAAACACAAAGGAAAAGGAACTTGTTTTTGTTGTTGTTGGCACTGGGGATCAAACTCAGGACTCTGTGCTGGCAAGGCAGGCACAGCCCCACTGAGCTAAATCCCCAGCGCTGAAAAGAACTTGTTTAACAACACCACAGGAATATGATCACAAGATTCACACTAGAGAATACTCACAGAAACAAGCTGGTTTCTTGAACAGCTTGCAAGTGAGAGAAACAAAAAGAAGATGGAGGTACAGCCTGTGATTAACAGAGTTATGAAAGAAACATCAACTGATTTCACTGAAAGGAACTTGTACTCTTCAGTTTAAAAGAGAAGAAAAATTCACAGAGACAGTGACAGAGAGAAAGAATAGAGATCTGATCACTGGTAGTTTGATAATAAAGAATTACTGTTTTATGTATTATAGACTTAAATAAAAGACTTCTTTTGGGGATACATACTGAAATATATACAAATGAAATAATATCATTTGTAAAGATTCCTTCCAAATAATCTAAGAAGGAAAAGGTGAGAAATGTAGTGATATGTTAGTAAATGGTTAACAACCAGTTGGGGATAAAGGAGTCTTGATTTCTATTATTTGTATCATCTGCTATTTGTCATGGTATAAATACTCCAACTGCTATGGCTTGTATCCAGATGTCTCCCCAAAATCTCATAACCTCAGGGTGGGGGGGGCAGTTGGGAATGACTGGATCATGGATGTGTGATATTGGATCATGGGTGAGTGATCTGATCTATTTGGCGTAGGTCTGGGTGTGGATGACGGATTTACTGTAGAGGGAAGACGTGCTGTGGGTGTGGATGATGGCACCAAACAATAGGCTTGGAGCCTGGATGGAATACGAAGGGAAGAAGGAAGGAAAGGCTCACTGCCTTCTATCTACCCTGCCATGGACTTTTTCTCATCTGCCATATCCCTCTGCCTCATGCTGACTGCCTTGGAGCCAGTCAACTATGGACTGAAACCTCTACAAACTGTGAGCCAAAATAAACCTTTCCTTCTTTAACTTGTGGGTGGTGGGTATTTTGTCCCACTGACAAGGAAGTAACTAAGACACCAACCATGACAAATTTCAAGCTGTCAGTGCTGTGGCAGGCTCAGAGTGGGGAAGAGATGCTCATAGGTCCATTCTCTCCAGGCGATACAAGCTGGCTCCAGAAAACCACTGGGAAAGTTGCATAGGTTAAGCAAAGTTGGACAGGAACCAATGTTTTTCACTTCAGGTAGGTACAAGCAACCTCATTAGATTGTCCAACAGGTTTGAAATTCTCTATAGTAAAACATTTTTAATGCAAATATTAAAGCCAAGTGTGGTGGTGCATGCCTGTAATCCTAGTAGACAGGAGGCTAAGAAAGGATAGAAAGTTAAGGTCAGCCTGGGCTACATAGTAAGAATTTGTCTAAAAAAAAATGAAGAAAAAAAGTTAAATGAAGCCTTTAGTTTTCCTTCTCTGAGGAGACGTGTGAAACATGGATTGCACTGGATGCCTAAGACAATAAGAAGTGGGAGTTTTCTCAGCTGAGTGCAATTTTCAGTCATCATCTGAGTAAAGAATCCTTGCTTGCTTTTTTTTTTTTAAATGAGTGAACTATCATTTTTGAGTTAGGTTGTGTTTATATACGTATATGTACATAGGCACAAGTGTGTATAAATACACACATCCACATACACGCACACACATCTCTATACACAAATACATTTCCAGTCCTCCATGTGACCGTGAGGACCTCACCCGAGAATGCCCCTGACTGGGGTAATAATGATTACAGTCTACCTTCACTGTTATAAACACGAGGGAGAGACTACGTGGACACAGGCTGTATGTGAGCATAAGGCTGGATTTATTCTGTCTGGGTGTAGACAGGCTGAGATCGTGAATGATTTTAACAGTTAGCTGGAAGAGAAATTAAATTTTTATAGGGTTTAGGGATGGGCTTATAATCCTAAGGAATCTAGGTGGAGTGCTTGGGGTCAAAGTTTCAAGGACAGTAGTGCAGGTATGCAGATAATACTTGACTTGTCGGCCCCAAAGAGATTGTATGTCCTGTCTGTGTGGCCTTTTAGTGGTTTCCTGTTGTTTGTGGAGGATTGCATGCTTGCTAAGAGGGTCTCACTCAGGTCAGGATGACACTCACTACAAAGACAATGTATAAAGTGTCCAAGAAATAATCTTGGGAATATCTCCTTGTGATCTTCTCGCAACTAAAATAATGCAGAAAATACTTCTAAGAGTAGAGACTCCTATAATATTTGAGACATACAAAATAACATGCAGCTTCACTGGGAAATAAATTCTTATGGCTTCATAAATTCCAGGAAAGTGTATTAAAAAGAGCTGTTGCAGGGCTGAGTGTGGCTCAGGGTCAGAGCACTTGCCAGCATACATGAGGCCTTGCATTTGTGCCCCACCACAGAAAGAATAAAAGCTCTGTGGTGTTCCTAATTTAACTTAGCAACACGAAATCTAGACTTTCTACCACAAGTGTAATAATAGTAGTGTTTATTATATGCACTAATTTTTCTAGGCAACTAATTTAATCACTTTGACAACACTGAGTCAAGTGCTATTATTATCTATATTTTACAGATTAGGAAGCAAAGACAAGGGTGGAGAAGGGTTTCTAATAATAGAAAACAAAGTAGACACCCTGGGAGTCCGAGGCAAGAGATCACAAGTTCGAGCCCGGCCTTACTAAGTGACTGAGCAGGACCTCTGTCTCAAAATAAAAAGTTAAAAATGCTGGGGATGTAGCTCAGTGTGAAGACATTAGGTTCATTTCCTTTTACCACCACCACCACCACTACAACCCCAAGAAAAAAGGAAAAGAAAGGAGAGGAGTGGAAAAACACTGTAGAGCCAGGATTTGAACCTCAATAGTTTGGGCATAGAATCTAAGCTCTTTTTTTTGTTTGTTTGTTTTTACAGCATTGAGGATGAAACCCAGAGCCTTGTACATGCTAGAAAATACTCACTACACTACATCCCACACCGCATTTTTTGTTCCAGGAATCAAACTCAAGGCCTCACACTTATCAGATAGGTGCTGCACCACTGAGCTACAACCACCACCCCCCCGACCCCCACCAAGCCCTTTTAAAAAATTTTTTATTTTGAGACAGAGTCCTGCTAAATTACTAAATTGTCCAGGCTGGGTTTGAGCTTGCAGTCCTCCCACCTGAGACTGCTAAATAGCAGGGATTATAGGCGTGTGCTACCACGCCCAGTTTGAATCTCAGCATTTAACCAGTTTTTCAACAAACAGCTTTTCAACACAGCGTTTTCATCACCATTCACCCAGTGTTTCCTTGTGCCAGCGTGGAATGGCATCGAAGCGGAGGACAGGCTCTGCATCAGAATCATCCTGAGTTTCAGCACTCATCTATAAAATATGGATCTCTTAAGATATTCTCTCCAAAACTTCTAATCCAAACTTTAAATAAACTCGATAAATGGTATTGATCTATTTGCACTTATTTATTCTATTTCCCAGTACCTTTTCTCAACTTTGTCTGCAATGAAACACATCTAAAGTTTATTGAACCAAATGGCTCAGAAGACTCTTTAGCAATCTAGATCCTGCATTTATTATACTTGACATTTCTACTGTTTTTCTCCCCACACTGTTCCTTACTCAATCTAAAGCCAATGTCTCACATTTACTTTTAAAATTCTATCAAAACAAATAGGAAGAAAGCACAGCTTTTTGGAAATTTTTACACAGCCATTTTTACAAGTTACAATTAGGTCAGGATTTAGCTCAGTGGTGCTGCCACCTGCCTCACAAGCACAAGGTCCTGAGTTCCATCCCCAGTACCAAAAAAAAAAAAAAAAAAAAAAA
>NW_022900927.1:7953405-7966952 GCF_012274545.1 Fukomys damarensis
AAAAAAGTTAATCTTTTTATTATCATTCGGTTACTATTTCACCTCTAGTTCCTAGTATTATTGCAGATAAGTAAAACTGGATATCTTGTAGGCAGTTAGACAGGGCCACCCTCAAGGAACCGACATGGAAGGCAAACAAGACACATTCACCGAAGGCCAGAATTGTAAAAGGACAGAAACTACTATGCCCTTATACTTCCCCTGGGGATAAATAGCAGTGATTGGTATTCACCTGGGTTGGGGTCCAACGTCTTAGCCCAGCCTTTCCAGAAAATATCCCAACCTGCACCCTTACTGAAAATCCTTGTAGGTTTGCTACTTGACTTGCTCCCCCATTTGACCCCCATTTAATCAATATTACCTGGGTGGCTGTACTTGTAATCTTAGTGGTTGGTCATGGTTTTGCCCCACCTCATGCCCACCTTGTAATTTTCCAGTGGGTCTTACAGTTTTGTCCCACTTTGTACTCGCCTCACCACGTGGCTTTGTCATATAAAACATCTTTGAAAAGTGAGGTGGGTTGGCAACCTGTTATGCCCAAGTCGTTAAGTCCCCAAAGACCACCAAGGAGTCAGCTCCGATGCAATTACAAGAGGAGTTTATTGCAAGCTTGAGCCTGGACCCTCGGGTGTCACCATCACAGCGGCTTCAGACTGAGAGCCCAGATCCATCTTTGAAGCAGGATTATATAGGGT
This sequence comes from Fukomys damarensis, assembly GCF_012274545.1. Classification (NCBI taxonomy): domain Eukaryota; kingdom Metazoa; phylum Chordata; class Mammalia; order Rodentia; family Bathyergidae; genus Fukomys; species Fukomys damarensis. The sequence goes on from NW_022900927.1 coordinate 7,954,101, forward strand.
TACGGAGACTCTTCCTTTTTATAGGTCCTATTTTTATCTTTCGCTTACTATTGGATATTTGAGGGGTACTAGGAGGGCACTTACTGGAAAATTACTAATACCTATGATCACAGAATCAATTCCTCTTTTTAAAGAACATCTGATTAAACAAATTCTATAATTAACAAAGACTACATGTGTAAGCAGTGATATCAGCAGGTGGCTACCTATGTAAACTATGACTAATGCCTATGTTGGCTAAATCAAATTATCTTAAGCAGGGAGAATTCATCTTTGGATCATACAAAGAGGAACAGAAACAGGGTGAAGATGCCCTAAGAAATAGCCTGCCCTAAAAAGAGGAACAGAACACAGGGAGACTGTCATACAGAATGGAATTTTTGCAGCTCTGTTCTTGGCAAGAGGCACAGAGGTGGGCAAAGGGCACAGAGGCAGCCCACCTCGACCTGAAAACTTGGTCCTTACACAACCCACTTTCCATTTCCCCTTCTGTCTCTCTTACACAAAGGCTTTCTTTCCCTCAGTAAATTTTTCCTACTCTTAACCTCTGTTGTTCCTAGAATTCACTCTTCAATTTTAGAGAACAGGAACTTGCATTTTAGATATCTAGCAGGTTTGGGAGTTACATCTCTTCCCCCTATATCATCAGTATTACCTATCTTAGAAACTATACAGACATCTCCTTGAATATTGATGAGTTAGGAGGCAAAGAGAAATTGTAATCATGAATTTATTTCAGTCATGTTGCCTTCCATTCTCTAATTCCTCTCAGGCATTTCCTGATACTCTTAATAAATCATATGAATCAGAATACTTTACATAATATTATTTACATTGAATTTTACAATATAAACAGCAACTTTTTATGTCCTGTTGCAGTTTTTTTTTAATAAGGATGGCTAAGGATTTATCACTTTTATTTAATCTTTCAAAAAAAACAACTCTTCAATTTGTTGATTTTTTTGTATCATTCTCTTAGTCTCCATTGCATTGATTTCTGCCTCAAATAAGATAGCTACCCTTGCTTTTTTTTGGATTCCTGTCACATGGAGAACTGTTTTGCACCCTTTTACTTTCAATCGATGTTTCTTTTTGAACTAGGTGTGTTTCTTTGTTTGTTGTTTTTGTTTTTGTTTCTCTTGTACCAGGGATCAAACTTGGGTCCCTGCACTTGCAAAGCAGGTGCTGGAACCACTGAGCTAAATCCCAGGTCCCTGGTGTGTTTCTTGTATACAGCATATTGTTGGATTTTGCTTCTTAATCCGTTCTGCCAGTCAGTTTCTTTTGATTGGTGAATTGAGGCCATTAATGGTTATAACTGATATTTACTGACATCATCACTGTTGTTGTTATCCTGTTGTTGGATCTTTTTAATTTTTCCCCCTCTCCCTTTAATTTCTTGCCTTTCCTAATGGATTCGCTCTTTTGGGCCTCATGGAGTTGTGATCTTCATTGTCTTTTTCTAGGATATTGTTTACAATTGTTTGGAGGACTTGTTTGGTATTCATGAAGTTTCTCAGGTGTTCTTTGTCACGGAAGTGTCTTATTTCCCCAACAGTTTTGAAAAATAGCTTTGGAGGATACATCAGTCTAGGTTGTTTTCTTTTAGGGCTTGAAATACCTCACTCCAGGCTTTCCTTGACTTGAGCATTTGTGTTGAAAAGTCTGCTGTGATTCTGATGGGCTTTCCTTTGCATGTGATTTGTTTTTTCTGTCTAACTGCTTGTAGTATTTTGTTCTTTTGTTGGGTTTCCAGAATCTTGGTTATTATATGTCTAGGTGTAGATCATTTTTTTATCATGGCTATTTGGAGTCCTATGTGCCTCACTTATCTGTATGTCAAATTCTTTGGGAAGTTTTCTTTCATTAATTCTATGAACAGTTTTTTTTAATGTCATTTGTACTTCCTCCTGCTTTTTCGTGGATTCCTATCAGTCTTAAATTATTCCTCATTGTATCGTCTAGGAGCTGTTGGATTGATTTCTCATGGTCCCTTACTATTTTTAAGAGATCTCTCTTTTCATAGTCATTGACTGCCATTCTGTCTTCTATATCAATATCCCATCTTCAGATTATCACAGTCCCTTGTGTAAACTTTTTTCTTTTTTTTTTTTTTTTTATGGTACCGGTGATTGAACTTGGGTCCTTGTGCTTGCAAGGCAGGTGGCAAAACCACTAACCTAAATCCCAGCTCTTATGTATACTTTCAATAGAGTTTTTTTTCAATCTCCTGGATATCTGTTTGAATCTGTTTCATGGATTCCATTTCTTTCCTATACTGGGTATTCATGGTTTCTATCATGGTCCTGAACTCATCCTTTTTTTTTTTTTTTTGAGACAGGGTCTCACTATGTAGTTGAGACTAACCTGGAATTCACTGTGTAGCCCAGGCTGGCCTGGAACTCACAGGGATCCTTCTGTCTCAGCCTCCTGAGTGCTGCGATTACAGGTGTGTGCCACGATGCCTGGCTACATCTATTTTTTTATCTCATTTCTTTCTGTTCTAGAATCTCTAATCATTCTATTCACCATCTCTGTAGTTGTCTAGGAAATTATTTATGTTTTCAATTTTTCCAAAGCCTCATTCATCTGTTTTGTTACTTCCTGTGCTATCGCATCAGGGTGTCCAGGTGGTTGATTGTCAGACTTTTCCACCACATTCCCCCCAGAGTTTAACTTTGGTAAGGTGGAAGTCTTATTTATGCCTTGTTTAAATGTCTTCTCATTTCTATTTTTGTTGTTGGTACTGCTTTTGGTTTAATTCCTTTTTTTTTTTTTTTTGTACCGGGGATCAAACTTGGGACCTTGCACTTGCAAGGCAGGCAGCAGAACCATTGAGCTAAATCCCTAGCCTGTTTTTGGTTTAATTCCTTGTTTAATACTTCAGTCTTCCAGATATAGCTGGTCTTCAGGTTTTGCGTCTCTAATGACTCTGAGGCAATCTCATTTTCATTATACCAGGAAGGACAACTGATTAGATCAATCACAACACCTTAGCCCAAGTGATATAATCAGCAACATAATAGCATCAAGTACAGCTTAAAAAATGACAATTTGTGGTAGTTTTTTACTCTATCGCCTTTAACCATGTGAATGAAATCAAAATCAAGGACCAGCCCAAAATATGTTTATAGTGAATAAACTCTTCCATATAGCAACTTTACCCTTCAGGATGGGGACTTAGAAGGAGTGAGGAGAGAGGCACAGATAGGTAGAAGGATAAGGGAAAGTTAGAAGTAAGGCCAAAAGACAAAGGAGGATCACACAAACTCTAGGAAACTTTTGAAGACAAAAGGAAAAGACAAATAAAAGAACAAAGACAAGAACAGAACAACCTAACTGCAATAGGGAAGCTAGAAACTATCCTCACTCTCAAACTAATGACAATTGAAAGAAAGAAAGAAAGAAATCTGAGTTTGGGCATGAAAAGAAACAAAAAGGGAGATGAAAAACTATGTCGGAGAGTGAGAGTTAGTGAGAGAAAGAAAAGAGAGAAAAAAAGAAAGAACTTGAAAATAAAAAATTAAAAGTAAGAGGAAAAGAAAAAAATAATTTTAAAAATAAAAATTCCAGATATGTCTCTGCTGTCACAATAGACAATGTGGGCAGCTGTGTGCAGATCTAAGTCAATCGGTCTCCTCAAGCCAGCCACAGACCCCTGAGATTCAGACTGAATTCTGGCTCCAAGGCCCAAGTTGAGACATCTGACCTCCTGCAGGGTTGAACTCCTCAGGGTTCTACTGCAGGTTCCAGCTGACCTTCCCCTGAGGATAGTCCAGGTTCCACTGGGAGGCGCTGATCCCTCCAACTTACCAACCATGGTGGTCTAGTGTGCCTGTATTGCAGATTTTCTTCACTTTTCCAGTGAGCTTCAATTTCCATCAAGGAGCCTCAGAGAGGCCCTCTTTCTGTTTTTTACTTCTGCTCTTTCTTCTGACAACGGCCTTTATGATCCCCCTTTGCCTCCATGGTGTGGATTCAGGTGCTGGCACAACCAGGAGGACGGAGGCGGGATAGGGGACACTGGTCTGCCCACGAAGCTCCACTCCTCACCGGTCCGTGCTGCTCGTAGGCCGGGACAGTGGGGATGGGGTAGCAGACGAGCTCCACACAGCTCCCCGTACATTCTCACAGGTCCGCGTTACTCCCATCCTCTCTATTAACTGAGATTTTAAACATGGAGAAAGCAATACCACTCAACCCCATCTGGCATTTCACATATTGTTATCACCATGACCCCTTTATCTACAGGCCCTCAGCCAATTTTCATTGACTCGTTTCATTTTGTGATTGCTCATGTTTAAGTCAAATCTGAACTATTTAAAATTGCATGAAGAAATGGAAAATGATTTGATAATGTTCAACTTATAACCACCATCCCATAAGAGAATGATTTTATAATTCTATCAAAACTGCAATTGGTTCTGTCAGAAGCACTTTGCTTTATAGAAGGTATTGCTTATTTCAAATTATGATTTCCTTGGCCTTCAGATATCTGCATTTTCTTTTAATGTTTCTGACATTATGTGATGGTACTGGGGTCAGATTAAACAGATTTATTGCTGTCCTTCATATTTAAATCTGATGGTATGCTACTCCCTAGGTAAGGCCGGAGAGACTGAAGGTGAACTGTAATGTCTACCTGCACATTGCACATAAATTATATTTATTAAATATTCTCTCCTGGCCACCCCTATTTATGTGTTTGGTTTGTTCTGGAGGTTATACAGAATTTATGCTGGGCTTGAGCCAAAGATTTGAATCGAGTCTCCAGTTGCAGTATTTCTATACAATATGACAGCTACTGTCAATTTCCAGTAATAATCTCCCTGGCCCATCATTACTCATACTGGTTTTTTTCCCAGGTCCACCGGCTTTCATTCGTTATAATCCCAGTGCATCTTCTTGTCATAGCCATTGTTGCTGCTGTTACCATTTCATTCTCATTATAATCACTACTATCAAGCAGCATATTCCAAACTTTTATATATGTTATGTTAGAATAAGCTAACTTTTAAATATACTAGAATAATATATATCACAGAGAAGGCTCATTTTCTGCTCTTCAAAGATGAAATGGCTAGGAAGATTTCTCTTACTACTAACCTTGCTTCACATTTATTATTATGAAATTTGCATTCATGGGCTGGGGTGTAGCTCAATGGTAGAGCCTAGTAGGCATAAGCCCTGATAGATCCCCAGCATCCAAAAGAAAGAAAAAAAAGTCAATAAATTTACAAGTGTTATGTTATTTAGTACTCAAGGTAGAAACTTTTATTTGCATTTAATAGGCAATAAATTGAAGTTCAGCGAAGGTACCTAATTTTTTTCAGGTCACACAGTAATGTATTTACAGAGTTACCCTTTAACTCCTGTGGGTAAAGGACATGGGGGAATGGCAGGATTTCTGATCCCAAGGAAACGGAGGAGGGGAGCTGGAATCACGTCTGCGTCTGAAATGTGCAGTATGAGGCACATCGGCAGCTTGAGGAGGAGAGACGAAGTCTCCTAAATGGACTAAAGGAAAGAGAGCAGGAGGGAAAAGGCAGGAGTAACATTGCCACAGAGTTCTTTATTTATTAATGTAAAATGTGCCCTTTAGTTTATTTTTTATTTATTTATTTTATTTTGGTACCAGAGGTCGAAACAAGGCAGGCAGCGAAACCACTGAGCCAAATCCCCAGCCCCCACCCTTAGTTTTATTTAATGCTTTCCTTTGGGTAAAATCGAAGACAACTTTCACCAGTCTTAGATAATATATAAATTGTCTTTTTTGTTTTGATGTTTAGAGGCCCAATCCTGTGTGAGAATGAGAATCCCAAGCTCCATTTTGCTTACTTTCTGCAGGCCTAGTCTGCTCCAGCCACGGAAGTCTGCAGCAGAGCCAAGGGATGTGATCAGCCTCCTGTCAGCTACCTCACCTCCTGTCCGGGGCTGGGCTGGGAGGGAAGCCTCGCTGTATGACCTGCAGCTGATCCTGGGATCTGCATGCTCCACGCTGACTTCCCCCGCTTGAGCAGCAATGTGGGTTTCTCCAGGATAGCCTTAGTGCATTACCCACTGCTGACCCCTTGATGCCAGTTGCCTGCTTTCTACTCTTCTTCAATCCTGGCCTCCACGGTTTATCACGGAGCTGGGGGCCATTCTCCATCCTCGAAGGCCTTTGGGAACAGATTCCTTTTCTGGGCTTCAGGCCAGCTCCTCCACCCCACTCCCACCCAGGGGTGTTTTTCCGGTGCACAGGGAACATACGCATTGCCTGGTCCGCCATGCACCACCGACAGCTGTGCTCTCTCCCTATGCAACCTTGCCTCTCTCCCTCTGCTGCTCCAAGCCAACTCACCGTGACCTCTTAGATGGCCCACATGCTCCCCTAACTCCGGGGACACCACCCAGACTCGAAATGAAGCTTCCTCCCCGGCAAGAGGTGATGAGCTATCCCACTTCCTTTCCCCCACGACAGTGAAGGGAGTACACAGCATCCCTGCGACTCTACCAAGGGCATCTTTTGCTCCTTTACTCTTTCGGAGGCTAGAAAAACAGTTGTACCATTTATTAGCATGTCTCATTTGGAGGGTCTGGAACCTCATTTTAGATCTGGGGGTCTTGGTTTATTGTAGACTGCTATGACAAAAGGACATAGCCTGGGTAATTTATAATAGACAAAAATGTAATTGGGCCAGGGATTTAGCTCAGTGGTTCCACCATCTGCCTCCAAGCACAAGGTCCCAAGTTCCATCCCTGGTACCAAAAAAAGAAAAAAAAAAGTAACTGGTCCAGATTCACGAGTCCCAGCCACTGTCGCTGTCCCCACATAGTAGGAAGTTACTTGGTCCCCGTATCCTGAGGCTGCTTGTCCTCCATTTCAGGCAAAGGAGTATCCTCCTGGTCTACTGCCACCCAGCGTCTGCCCTTTACTTCTTGACTAGCTAAGGATTCTCCAATGATTTTTTGGGCTCCCCAACCTCGGGCTCTGGCCCCCTCTAGTGACCACTGACTGGAAGTACACCATCAGCTCAGTTCTAGACCTTTGCCTGTTGGCTGCTCTGCTTAAAGGCATTGCTAAAAAAAATAAAGATTAAATAAAGGTAGGGGATTTAGCTCAGTGGCACCACACCTGCCTCGCAAGCGTCAACATCCTGAGTTCAATCCCCGGTACTGGGGAAAAAAAAAGATTAAAGGTATGGCTTTCTGGTAAGGATCCAATTGCAGAAAAAGATTGGAATTTAAAAAGGAGAACTGAGCACACTCTATTACCATCATTCTGACATTATTCCCTCTCACTAACACTTCTGAAGAAATTAACAGACAGTTTGGAGACGCTGTGTTAGTCAGCTTTCTGTCACTGTAACGGGCCACTGGCCAGTTAGGCCTCACAGCTGCGGGTGAGGGGCAGGCCAGTGAGTGAAGCTTCCTCCGTGCTTACAGCCCTCACATTACTGAATGAGCTCTGCCTCCTATTAGATCAGCTGCAGCATTGGATTCTCCAAGGAACACAAGTGCTCCTACGAACTATGCAGGCAAGGGACCATGCTCCTTATGAGAATCTAATGCCTGATGCCTTGAGATGGAGCTGCGGTGGTGATGCTGGTGCTGGGGAGGGGCTGCAAATACAGATGAACGTTAGCAGAGAGTTTTGATGCAAAGAAACCATAACAAATCAATTGTTGGCAGACTCGTACCAATGCCTATCAGTAACATTTAAGCTACAGGCCTTACAGTGGCAAGTGAGTTGAAGTCCTTCCATTGTACTGCTGCATCTGGTGCAGACTTTAAATCAGAACCCAACAGTTATATTAGTTCTTCTATGGCTGGCCTCTTTTATTTACCACTTCCATCCACACTGCTTTCTTGCACTGTGCACTTGTCTGTCAATTTTGGTACAGCCCACAAGCTAACCTGAACCAAAGTGAGTAAAACACGAACATCACTGAAAAGCTTTTTTGAAAAAGGAGAAAGACTCAATGATGAGACAGCAGAAGACACCAGGCCTACCCACAAGAAGAAAGATGCATTTAAAAGAAAATACCAAGAGTCTCACTTAAATTATAGGTTCATTGCAATGCTAATTCGCATTCTTTAAGCCTGCTTTATATAATATGCAGCAACCAACTATTCAATGAAGCCATGAAACATTCAAAGCTGTTTTGCTTCATGGAGACCAAGAGCTCTGCATTAAAAGATAAACTTCGGAGTTTTTCCAAAGAAGAAATGTGATCACAAAGGACAGAAGCCATTATATTGAAGGCCACCACTTCATCAAGTATGAGTGCATTGTATTTTAGTAGCTAACAATGGGGCTAAAGCTAAGGAGCCCTTTGCTGTTGGTGAAGAGTTGATCCTGCCTGCCTAAGGACATTTGTCATGAACTTTTAGGAGAAGTGTCCTGCTAGCACTGTATTTGATGAGTTGATGAATAACAGAGGCTATGGAGGCACAATTGTTAGAGAGGATGAATGAGCCACCATGCTACACAATTCAGGTAGAAAAGTCTACGGATGTTTGCAACAAGACAACAATGCTTGTGTTTATGTGATATGTTTTTCAGGATGATGTGCACGAGGATATGTTATACACACTTAGTTTGCCAACCAATGCCACAGCTGCAGAACTATTCAAGCTTTTGAATGATTACATATTAGCAAAACTGAACTGGTTATTTGGTGTCAATACATGCATAGGTAGAGTGGCTCCCATGACTGAATGGCTTTCTGGTCAAAGAGGTAGCTTCTAAGGTCAAAAGGGTTGTTTCTGAGTGTTAAGACTATGCCCTGTGTCATCCATAGAGAAATGGTGCCTAGCCTGAAAGTGTCACTTGACCGTAACAACATTTTGCAGGATGTAATTGAAGCTACTAGCCATGTTAAGTACATGCCCTTAACTCATGTCTTTTCTATGCAGCTCTGTGAGGAGGTGGACACAGAGCACACTTGTCTTCCCTTACACACAGAAGTGAGGTGGCTTGCTAAAAGTAGAGCACTGGCCAGAGCCTTGAGTTATAAGAGGAACTGCCCAGATTTCTTTCAGAAAAACAGTCACAAAATAAAATACCCAATCAACAAACTGGCAAATAAAATGGACAGAGATGTCTCAAGAGAAGTACAAATAGCCAACAAACACATGAAAAAATGTTCAACCTCGCTGGCCATTAGAGAAATGCAAATTAGAACAACCACACTAAGACGTCATCTTACACCAGAAAGAATGTCAATCAAGAAGTCAAAGAATAACAAATGCTGGCATGGGCTGCAGTGGAAAAAGGAGCCCTCCTACACTGTTAGTGAGAAGTAGCACAACCACCATGGAAATCAGTGTGGAGACTTCTCAAAGGACTAAAACTGAAAATTCCATATTCCCTTTATAGGCATCTTCCTAAAAGTGCAAAAGACATTGTATTTTAGTGGTACATGATATTATAGCGAGACAACAATGTTGATAGCCGCATAACTGATAGCTAAATCCTGGAAGCAGCCTGCATACTCACCAACAGATGACTGAAGAAAATGTGGTATCCATACATAACGGGATACTACTCAACTATAAAGAAGGATAAATTCACGGCATTTGTAAGAAAATGGATGCACCTGGTAAATGTAGCATTGAGTGAAATAAATCACCAAAAGTTATCTCTCTTTTGAGTAAGGCAAAGTACAAACAAAGAGCAAAATAAAAGCCTAATACAAGGAAATGAGGGGATAGATCTCCTGCAAATGAGCGGGGGTCCAGGAGACAGAGCATGAAAGGAAACAGAGAGGGGTGTCGCGAGCCGGCGACGCAGAGCACTGTCCAGCAGTGCCTCAAACCTGAAAGAGCAGCGGGGTGGAGATGGGGCAGAGAGAAAGGAAGGACGCCAAGACAAGAGTCTGATCAAGGCGACGTTTACTGCCCGCAAGCATTGGCCTTTTAAAGCAAAAAACCACAAACTAATATGGGATGGGTTTACCATAGTAAATGAAAGTTCACACAGGAAAAGAGCAAACAGGCTCAACAAAAACAACCCACCGTGGGTAGTAGTAACCCGGACAACCACACATCTAAAGGTCAGACACAAGAAACTGTAACTTTCAGGAATTCCACAAAGGAAACGCACCACCTGCTAAACTGGAGAAATTTAACACATAAGGAGTTACTAAAGTTTACAATACTTACAACCAATACTCATGATCCCCACAGAGGGGAGGAGATGTATGAAGATTTAAGACACACCATGTACAGACACCAAATGTCTGCAATGAGTATAATTATATGTCATAAACATGAGCTAAAAATAATAATAAGAATGGAAGTAAGGAGAGGGATTTAAAAATGGAGGGAGGGAGGCATGTGGGAACGGGAAGGTGATTAAAAAACAAACAAGCTGTATTATGTACGTGTTCCTACCCGCAAGATGAATGTAAATTTCATGCACTGCAAAAGATAAACGGTCACAACTGGCAGCACATGTTATCAACACTGGACAGGTCACAAAACTTGCTTCCCTCTGTGACATATTTCACTTGCTTAACTAACTCAATCTGTCACTTTAGGTGAGAATGATAATTGTTCAAATTAAAGTGGCTGCATTCAAAGCCAAGCTGGAATTATGCGGGCAATGAATAAACATTGGGATTTGTTTTACACATTTCAAACTTGAGCAGAAATTTTGAAGGAGATTGATCCAGGGCCTTCTTTTGCCCAGCTGATGCATGATCACCTATTTCAGCTTTCAGGTATTTGAGCATTACTACTTCCCAACCACAAAAGACCCCAAACTGGGAAGGAATGGATCCATTTGTGAATCAGCCAGGTGAATGGACTTTGTCCTTTCTACAGGAGGATCGACTGCTTGAGATGACAAATGGCAGTAGCCTTAAAAGTATATTTAAGACATTTTCAAATCTCTAGGTAGAGTATTCTGAGATTTTTCACAAAAATACTGAAAAGCCTGTATCTGTTTCCAGCATCCTGGCTTTGTGAAGCTGGGTTTTCTGCAGTGACAACAACCAAAATGAAATCACAGAGTAGACAGGGCACAGGCAACACACTTCAGGTGTCACTTCCCCCATCACCTCCCAATGGGACCATCTAGTCGTGGAAAATAAGCTCAGAGCTCCCACTGATTCCACATTGTAGTGAGTGGTATAATCATTTCATTATATATTTCAATGTAATAATAACAGAAATAAAGCGCACGGCAAATGCAATATGCTTAAATGATCCCAAAGCTATCCATTCTCTTCCATCTTCACCCCAACATTCCCCCAGTCCACAGAAAAATTGCCTCCTAACTGGTTCCCGGATGCCATAAATCTGGGGGCCAACACTCTCACAAATACCTGAGGTAACCAACTCACAGAGAAAAGATTTATTTTGGGCATACGGTTTTGGAGGTGTCAGTCCATGGTTGGTTGGGCCTGTGGTGTGGCAGCACAACATGGCAATGGTACATGGCACAGTAAGGGGTAGGTCTGAACCTCACATGACACAAGGTTCACAAACACTGATGAGTGCTGACAATGGGTACCAAAGAATAACATGGAGAGGTGGACTGTTTTTGATGCCTGTGGTCCGCAGACTCATGGACTAAGAGCCTCTGGCCCAGTGATCTCCCGCAAAAGGTATTGTCACAGTGTGGCCTGTTGCTTCAATCTGGCCTGTCAACCTGTTTTTGTATGGCCCATGAGCAAAGCAAAATTGCTTTTTATGATTTTAAGTAGTTGAAACAAATCAAAAAATGAATTTCATGATACATTAGAATTATTTGAAACCAAAACTTGCCATTTCCATAAGTAAAGGATTTTTTTGGAAAACAGCCTTGTTCGTTTGTTTATATATCATCTGTAACTGTTCTGATATCACAGTAGAGTCAGAAAGTTACAAGCCATATGCCCCACTGAGCCAATAATAGTTACTATCTGGGCCTTAAAAGAATAAATTTGCTGTCTCGTAATAGAAGAAAAATGGGATTGTTTATTTGGGGAAACACTGTATATAATGTTTATAATACCTAAATGTATTTGATTGTTAGTAGAGAGTTCTGATATGAAGGGTAGTTTTTCATTATCTCAAAACACATGGGAAAAAATACGAGACATTTCTAACACAAGAACTACAGTGCCTGGATACAATCTTCAGGCTTCGGCAGTTAATCTGCTGAAACCAAAGTAGAAACTGAATGACAGTGGCTGTTGTGTTTTATAATAATACAATGTGAAAGTTAAAATCTTTGGGCAGAGTTAGACTTTGTTATTTGCCTATTCTGACTTTTACCAAGTTGTACCTCAAAATCATATGTCCATTTTTCTTTCCACTGGTTATTTTAAAGGGAGAACTTTTTTTCCTAGATACTTCACACCTTTGACAGAAAAAGCTGTTTGTTTTGGAATCAGTTGAATTCACTAAATTGTAAAATCTCCAGCACTTTCACCTTGTTAGAGTTATTAACAGGTATTTTTCTTTCGTTGCCAGGCCTTGTTCATTAAAATGAGCGAGTAACCAAATTCAGACCAGTTCTATTCAGGAGAATAATAAATTCCCTTCTAGCTCTATTATAAATTGTTGTACAAATGTCCTATTTCAATTACTAAGTTTCAGCTGCTTATTCTTGTGAAAATATTTCAAAATATCTCTTTTCTAATTGGATATTGTATTTTTTTTAAGTCTTCTTGTAGGAGTTTGAAATGCTGCTAAATGGTGTTGCTTCTTTGCTAAAAAATTAAATGATCTTTGAAGGTGTAAGTTGACTGTTCATCATAGAGAAATACTAAAAGAGATATTGGGCATTCACTAACAATCAAGGCATGTAAAATGATCCATTTTGGCCATATTGAGTCCTTTTTTTGTGTGTGTGTCCTTGCATTTTCTTTTTTTTTT
>NW_022900927.1:7971068-7989895 GCF_012274545.1 Fukomys damarensis
TTTCCCATATGTACAGGGGTAACACATAGTACTAAATATGTGAGGTCATATCTACATGGGTATGATTACAGAAACTAATAAAGTATTCTCTAAATAATGAAGAAAAGAATAAGATAAGACTATAAGAGCGAGAAGCAATTTAAATATGTTCTGGGACCATTTTCATATCCAGAATTAAGGATTATTTAAATCCTACATCATTGCCTTTTCTCTTTTACTTTCCTTTTTAGTTTTATTTTAGTATTCCCTATTTTGAATGTTCATACAGAGATTTCTTTATCTGAAATACCGAATAGTTTCTTTGGTGTGAAAAACTATAATAGTACACAGGATCCTAATGAGACAATTAATAATGTGAAATAGGAAGTAAAGGGCTAAAGGTGTAGGGAAAGTGGGAAAGGTGGGGGAAAGGTAATAAGGGAGAGGAAAAAAATATGAAAAACTGAAAAAATGGAAATAAAGTGTTTGTAAATGGGGAGGGGAGGAGGGGGTGAAGGGAGGGCCGGAACAAGGGGAAAAATGAGAATCAAGACCTATTATGTAAAGGTACAGAATCCCAATGATGAATGTAATTATACTGTATACCTAGATTGTACCAATAAACTCAATAAAAAGAAAAACAAAAAACAAAAAAAATAAGATACTTCCATGACAAAGAACACCTGAGAAATTTCATGAACACCAAACTAGCTCTCCAAACACTTCTAAACAATATCCTGGAAAAAGAAAATGAAGAATAATTTATACAACAGAATAAATATACCAGGCAAGGCAAGAAATTAAAGGTACAGAGGGAAAAATAAAAAATAAAGGAACCAACAACAGGAAAATGACAGAATGAAAAGTCCATACATAACAGTTATAACCATCAATTTTAATGGCCTCAGTTCACCAATCAAAAAAAATAGGCTGGCAGAATGGATTAAGAAGCAAAATCCAGCAATATGCTGTATACAAGAAACCCACTTAACCTACAAAGAAATTCATAGACTAAGAGTAAACGGTTGGAAAACAGTTCTCCTTGCAAGAGGAGCCCAGAAAAAAGCAGGGGCAGCTATCTTATTTACAGACAGAGTAGATTTCAAACCAAAACTAATTAAGGGAGACAAAGAAGGTCACTACATCCTTATAAAGAGAACAATCCAAGAGGAAGAAATGACAATCATAATTATATATGCACCAAATACTAAAGCCCCCAACTATACAAAACAAATATTAAAGGATATGAAAAATGAAATAAGAACTAATACAACTTTAGTGGAGGACCTAAATACTCCACAAATAGACAAATCGTCTAGACAAAAACATCTACAATGAAATAAAAGAGCTGAACCAAGTCTTTGAACAAATGGACTTAGTAGATGTGTACAGAGTGTTCCACACCACAAAATCAGAATATACATTTTTTTCAGCTGCACATGGGTCATTCTCCAAAATAGACCACATGCTAGTTCATAGAACATTTAAGTAAATGCAAAGGAATTGAAGTTATCAGACCATAGTGCAATTCAAGTGGAGATCAATAGCATAAGAAACCTCAAAAACTTCACAAGCACATGGAAATTAACTAACACCTGCTGAACAACCAATTAAATGATAATGCCAGTACAACATACAGGAATCTATGGGACACAAAGAAAGCAGTTCTACAAGGGAAATTCATAGCAATAAATGCCCATAATAGGAAAACAGAGGGAGGTCAAACAATCTAATTCTTAACCTTAAGCTCCTAGAAAAAGAAGAGCAAGACAAACTGTAAGCTTGTACAAGGGAGGAAATTATGAAAATCAGAGCACAAATCAATGCAATGGAGACTAAGAGAATGATACAAAAAAAAATCAATGAATTGAGTTAGTTTTTTGAAAGAATAAATAAAATCAATAAACCCTTAGCCAATCTTATCAAAAAAGGAAAGAAAAGGCTCAAATTCATGCAACTACAAATGAAAATGGTGAAGCCACAACAGATTCACCAGAAATCCAGAAGATCATCAATAAATACTTTGAAAACCTGTACTCTGATAAAATGGAAAATACAGAAGAAATGGACAGATTCCTAGATACATACAAACTTCCAAAGTTGAACGAAGAAGCTATAAAGAGTTTGAACACCTCAGTTACAATCAGTGAAATTGAAAATGTAATTAAAACATTACCAAAAAAGAAAAGCCCAGGTCCTGATGGCTTCACTGCTGAATTCTACAAGACATTTAGAGGAAAACTATCGACACTACTCTTTAAACACTTCAGTGAAAGTGAAAGGGAAACAATACTTCCAAATTCATTCCTGGAAACAAGTGTTACTTTGATTCCAAAACCAGGGAAAGACCCAACCAAAAAAGAGAACTACAGGTCAATCTCCCTAATGAACATAGATGCAAAAATCCTTAATAAGATACTGGCAAACAGAATACAGAAGATCATACACCCTGACCAAGACAGATTTATGGGATGCAGGAATGGTTCAACATATGTAAATCAATAAATGTAATATGCTATATTAGCAGAGTCAAGGACAAAAACCATATGATCATCTCAATAGATGCAGAAAAAGCATTCAAAAAAATTCAACACCCTTTCATGATAAAAACCCTATAAAAAATTGGAATAGATGGTCTTTACCTCAACTTGATAAGGGCTATCCATGAAAAACCAACAGCCAACATCAATCTAAACGGTCAAAAACTGAATCCTTCACACTAAAATCAGGAACAAGACAAGGATGTCCACTATCACCACTTCTGTTCAATATAGTTCTAGAAACATTAGCCACAGCAATTAGACAAGAGAAAGAAATAAAAGCAATAAAGATAGGAAAGGAAGAAGTTAAACTGTCACTATTTGCTGACAATATGATACTCTACATAGAAGACCCAAAAAACTCTGCCAAAAGATTTCTGACTTAATTGTCAGATTCAGTAGAGTGGCTGGATACAAGATCAACACTGAAAATTCAATAATAGCCTTTATGTACACAAATAACAGACTCACTGAAAGAGAAATCAGGGAAACAATTCCTTTCACAATAATATTGAATAAAATGAAATATCTAGGAATCAATCTAATGAATGAGAGAAAAGAGCTCTACACCAAAAAATACAGCATTCTGAAAAAATAGGTAGAAGAAACAACATGGTACTGGCAAAGAAACTGACCTGAGGACCAATGGAATAGATTAGAATATGCAGAAACAACACCAGATGTACTCAGCTAACTTATCTTTGACAAAGGAACCAAACATCCTCACTGGAGGAAAGATAGCCTTTTTAATAAATGTTGTTGGAAAACTGGCTTTCAACTTGCCAATGATTAAAACTAGACTCCTATCTTCCACCATGCACTAAACTAAAATCCAAGTGGATTAAAGATCTAAATATTAAAACAGAAATAGTAAACTTGCTGGAAGATTAGGTAGAATTCTCAAAGACATTGGCAGAGGAAAAGGCTTTATGAATAAATCCTCAGCAGCATGAGAACTTGCACAAGGAATCAATATCTGGGATCTCATTGTATTAAAAAGTTTTTGCAGTGCAAGAGAAACCACCAAAAGAGCTAAGAGACAACCTACAATGTGGGAAAAATATTTTACCAACTACTCCTCAGACAAAAGACTGCTATCTAGAATATATAAAGAACTAATAAAAATCAGACACCCTAAATACAAAAACCTGATTCAAAAATGGCATCTGAAACGAACACACATTTCTCAGACAAACAAGTAAAAGCAGCCAATAAATATATGAAAAAATGTACAACAGCAATAGTCATTTGAGAGATGCAGAAGAAAACAACTCTGAGATTCCACCTCACCCCAGAAAGAATGGCTGCTGCCAAGAAATCAACCAATAACAAATGCTGGGGGGCTGTGGGGGGGAAGGAACCCTCCTCCATTGCTGGGGGGCGTGCAGACTGGTGCAACCAGTGTGACAATCAACATGGAGCTACCTCAAACAACTAGGATTAGAGGTTCCATTTGACCCAGCCATCCCTCGGCTGGGTATCTTTCCAAAAGAATTAAAAGCATCATACCACAGTGATATATGCACACCCATATTCATAGCAGCACAGTTTGTAATAGCTAGAACTTGGAAACAACCAAATGCCCATCAACTGGAGACTGGATAAAGAAGATGTGGTTTTTCTATAAAATGGAGTACTACTCAGCCATAAATAATGAGAAACCAGAGTCATTTATAGCTAAATGGCTGCACATTGAGGCTATATTCTTAAGTGGAATGAATAGGAAACACGAGTAAATACTGAATAGTTTCTCTGGAGTGAAAAACTAAATAAATAAAACTGAAACTGAAATAACCTTGTAAATAAGGTTCAAATGGTATAATTGATAGTGTGAAATAGGAAGAAAATGGCTAAAGGGAAAGAGGGAAGGGGAGGGAAAAGAAAAAATATGAAAAAAGGAAAAAAATAGAAATAAAATCTTTGTAAACAGGGAAGGGTGGAGGGGGTGAAGGGAGGGCAGGGGTATGGGGATAAAGTAAGAACCAAGACATATCATGTAAAGGTACAAGATCCCCATGATGAATGTAACTATTGTTTGCTTTAAATGTGCCAATAAACTTAATGGAGGGGAGTGACTCCACAGTTTTCAGGCTCAGTAAATAGAAGCATGTGTCACCTTCATCTGGGAGAAAGAAGACCCCAAGGGGAGCAATTGTGGGCAGAAGGTGGGTGGGGAAGAACAGGAGCTTAGTTAGGCCCTATGAAGTTTGTGACATTTATTAAATAGTCAAGTGAGATACCAAGTAGGCATCTGCATTAATGGGGCTTAGAGACCAGGGGACTTGTTTGGGCTGAAAGTATTTTTTTAAAAGAAGGTAGCCTTATTCTGCTGGCATATTAAGAAAGATTAGGACTGAGAATGGACCTTTGAATTTAGCAATATGGAGACCACTTATGACTCTGACAAGAGCAGCTTTAATGGTGTGGCGAAAGCAGAAGTTTGTTTAGAGAAGGTTCAAGAGGAAATGAGAGAAAGCGGTGAAGTCAAAGCATCCCTTTGGCAGAGTTTGCTGCAAAGAAGGGGCAATAAATCAGATAGTGGCTGGAGGAGGAGGTAGGATCTAGAGTGAGAAGGTTTGGTTCAGTTTGACTGTTTTTAATACTGGAGGAATAATAACACATTTAATACACTCAGGAGAAAGATATAACAGGAGAGAGAAGCTGCCAGTGTGGGAGAGGGACAGAGGAAGTCATAGGAGTGGTGTTACTAAGCAGGTTGCAGTGGGTTGGACAGGTTGGCTGTGTCAGGAACACAACAGCTGTGTTACCTGGAGAGAAAGGAGCATGCCTGACACAAATGCAAGTTAAAGACCGATGTGGTAGTGCCAACTGCTAGGAGATCTGGACGTGCAGAAGGAAGAAATGAAAAGCTTCCAACACCTTCTAAAATGGCAGGCAAGTTGCCAAGTCCCCCAGTAGTAATACTGCTGTTCTAAAAGGCAGCTCTGTCCTAGAGCCAGAAATCTGACATCAGACTTAGATTTACTCTGGCCCAGAACTCCGTGGCATCCAGTATACATGGCCAGAGTCCCTGACTGCCATCCCCTTGCTCCTAGACCATCTGCCAGGACTTGAGACTCTGGAATGCCCTTCCCTTAAACCAGGGGCCGCACATGCCTTCCCTTGTCTATCTAGTGGAGAGCATGCCTGGCTTCTCCAACCTACCTGTTCCTTCTCAGGGCCTAAATGGTGGCCCAGGGTGGCTGCTGGGCAGTAGTGGGAAGGGTCTGATGGGGAGTTATTATTATAATATTTTAGGCCCAGAAGGCATTAACCTGTAGAAACCCAGTTCTACAAGAAGAAGAGGGAAGGGCAGACACACACACACACACACACACACACACACAGACTATCTACTTTATGTTTATTCTTCACTAAAATGCAGCAGGATGGAGGAGGGTCCTAGGAGTCTTTGCTGTGGCTCACTAATCTCTGGAGAGCCAGACACTTGAGATAAGATAGATTTCCAGGGAAAAAGAAAGATCAGATTTAGACGAAAAAGTACTAGAAAAAACAAGCCTAGTACAACTGTCAAATTAAATACAGCATGCATTATTTTAAATATATTTATACCGAGAAAGTTTTTGTTATTCAGATTCCAGATTTAACTAAGTATCTGAGGTTGGTATTTGCTGCAGTTAGTAACTCTGCCTCAGATAGGCAGCCAGTCGGCTCCAACTTCTCCCTCCCCATCCTACAGATCCTACTGTACCACCTCTCCTACAGGATTCAGCAAATCCGAGTAACAGGCAGAAAGGCAGGTGGACACAGGAAGAAATGAAGGAGGGAAAGAGAAAAGAAGGAAAGGGGACAGAGCGGGGAAGGAAACAGGAGGGAAAGCAGCGAAGACTCAGATTCCAGATTTAACTACGTATCTGAGGTTGGTATTTGCTGCCGTTAGTAACTCTGCCTCAGAGAGGCAGCCAGTCGGCTCCAACTTCTCCCTCCCCATCCTACAGATCCTACTGTACCACCTCTCCTACAGGATTCAGCAAATCCGAGTAACAGGCAGAAAGGCAGGTGGACACAGGAAGAAATGAAGGAGGGAAAGAGAAAAGAAGGAAAGGGGACAGAGCGGGGAAGGAAACAGGAGGGAAAGCAGCGAAGGGAAGAGGTATGAGAGAGACCGAGGGAGAGACCGGCAGAGGGTAGGACATCTGAGCTGCTAAGAGAGATCCAGTGTGGCTGGACCAGAGAGATCAGGGCAAGAGCACTTGGACATAGGTCTGGAGAGGAAGCTAAACAGCAAGGCCTGCAAGTCTGTGCGCCAATCTAGGGTCACAGCTGCTTCCTGTTTGTATTTAATGAGTTAATAACGGTCTGTGGACAGGCTCTGTGGCCAGACACTGTGACACCGTGTCTCCTCCTCCGCCTCAGTGGGTTTTCTGTCACATAAACTACTCAGACTAGGTCCTCAGACCTGGAGGGCCGCACCTGCAGCATCACCTGTGAGTGCATCCTTGTGTAAAAAGTAAGTTCTATACTCTCTCTCTCTTTTTTTTTTTTTTTTGGTGGAACAGAGGATTGAACCTAGTGCCTTCCTAATGGATATCTTCCTAGGATATCCTCAGCCTTTTATTTTATTTTATTTTTTCACTTTTTAGACTGGATCTTGCTAAATCACTAAGTCACCCTGGCTGGGCTTGAACCCACAATCTTCCTGCACCAGCCTCCCACAGTGCTGCCACCACACCCTGGTTTATCTCTCTTTCAAAAACAAACATTTTAATTTCACAAGAACTTTAAAAATTACAGAACAGTAGCAAAAATAGCTCGGTTCCATCTACTCCCACACCAATTTCCCTTTGGTTAACATCTTACATCTACACAGTGTATTTGTTTTAATCGACGACGATGAAGCAATTTTGATACATTATTAACTGAAACCCATACTTTAACCCAGGACCCTCAGTTTTTGCCTGATTCTTCCTTTGCTCCAAGGTACTGTACATAGAATCACCAATCACCATGCTCTTAGGCTTCTCTAAACAGTGATGGTTGTTTAGACTTTCCTTGTTTTTAGTGACCTTTACAGTTTTGAGGAATACTGGTCAGACATTTTGTAACAGAGGCTTGTTCCATATTTTTCTCCAACTGGACAGGGGTTTCTGCATTTGGGGGCGTGGGACCACAGAGGTAGAGGCCTATGCTCACCACATCTACTTTATCTCTCTTTCAAAAACAAACATTTTAATTTCACAAGAACTTTAAAAATTACAGAATAGCAGCAAAAATAGCTCGGTTCCATCTACTCCCACACCAATTTCCCTTTGGTTAACATCTTACATCTACATAGTGTATTTGTTACAATCGACGACGATGAAGCAATTTTGATACATTATTAACTGAAGCCCATACTTTAACCCAGGACCCTCAGTTTTTGCCTGATTCTTCGTTTGTTCCAAGGTACTGTACATAGAATCACCATGCTTCCTTAGGCTTCTCTAAACAGTGATGGTTGTTTAGACTTTCCTTGTTTTTAGTGACCTTTACAGTTTTGAGGAATACTGGTCAGACATTTTGTAACAGAGGCTTGTTCCATATTTTTCTCCAACTGGACAGGGGTTTCTGCATTTGGGGGCGTGGGACCACAGAGGTAGAGGCCTATGCTCACCACATCTTATCAAAGGCACATATGAGGTATGATCAATATATACATTAAATGTTTAAATTTTTAAAAATTTTTACAGTAAAAGACATTGCCATTAATCACCCTCAAAATACTCCTGTTCACTTCAAACACACATCCCATCTTGCCACTTTTTGAGACAGCTCTAAAAGTCCTCCCTTGTGTCTTTATAAGGTGTGATAAAAAATACATTGCGAATGCTGCTGCGAAGGGCCACCCGACAAGAAGGCCGGCTTGTAAAAACATGATGGAGTGCCCTCATCCACCTTATTCATTGGATCTGGTACCATGCATCCTCTGGCTCATCTCCAAAGTTAGTACTGGTCAGACATTTTGTAACAGAGGCTTGTTCCATATTTTTCTCCAACTAGACAGGGGTTTCTGCATTTGGGGGCGTGGGACCACAGAGGTAGAGGCCTATGCTCACCACATCTTATCAAAGGCACATATGAGGTATGATCAATATATACATTAAATGTTTAAATTTTTAAAAATTTTTACAGTAAAAGACATTGCCATTAATCACCCTCAAAATACTCCTGTTCACTTCAAACACACATCCCATCTTGCCACTTTTTGAGACAGC
This sequence comes from Fukomys damarensis, assembly GCF_012274545.1. Classification (NCBI taxonomy): domain Eukaryota; kingdom Metazoa; phylum Chordata; class Mammalia; order Rodentia; family Bathyergidae; genus Fukomys; species Fukomys damarensis. The sequence continues at coordinate 7,979,803 of NW_022900927.1, forward strand.
TCTAAAAGTCCTCCCTTGTGTCTTTATAAGGTGTGATAAAAAATACATTGCGAATGCTGCTGCGAAGGGCCACCCAACAAGAAGGCCGGCTTGTAAAAACATGATGGTGTGCCCTCATCCACCTTATTCATTGGATCTGGTACCATGCATCCTCTGGCTCATCTCCAAAGTTAAAATGACCATGAAAGATAAAATGTTTTTAATTAATTCAGGACAACAAGGAAGCCACAATAGCACAAGTAAAGATACTTGTGAAGAAAGAAAGAAAGAAAGAGAGAGAGAGAGAGAGAGAGAGAGAGAGAGAGAGAGAGAGAGAGAGAGAGAGAGAGAGAGAAAGAAAGAAAAAAAGAAAAAAAGAAAGAAAGAAAGAAAGAAAAGGACTTCCAGCACCTCTTTAGAAAGAGAGAATGATGGGGTAAGTGTTTGAAGCAAGGGACATATTTTGAGGGTAATTTTCAATCACACCTCGTACTTATGAACATAAATGACCACTGTTGGCGCTGACCTTGATCACTGAGCTAAAGTAGTACTATTCATGCTCATTCATGCTCTCCCTCTGTTTTCCTTCTGTTTAGACTGTGTGCTCCGGAAGGAGGTCACTACGCACTTACTGAGCGTAGTAACTACCCTGTGAATTTATCGCGACCGGGGTGGGGGTGTGTGAATGAGAATCTAAGACAGAAGACACAAAGACGGTTTGGGAGAAGGGGCCAGGAGACTTCTGCCTCTAGTGGGCAAAGGGCCCCAAACTTACAGGGCTCCTCACTCTTACTAGACTCCCACAAAGAGGCAAGCAAGCACGCGATGCAGGGTTCAGGGAAAGCTCCTCCGGTTCTCATAATTTACAGACTGCACCCGAATGTGTCTTTTCTTTCATCAGGCTTCAACTGTGGTTGATGCCTTGAAACTGGCGGTTGCCGGCCTGCTAATACCCAGCCCGAGGGAGGGTCGGCTTGCTATCTCCTCCCCTGTGTCTCAGGGAGACTTCAATCCAGGCCTTGGTCGTTATTCCTGGCTTCTCATAATGCAGTACCTGTGGGGGATTACTTGAAATGCCATGGAATTTGCACATTCTCCCTCATTTCCTTACTTATTCAATACCTCTTTCTAAAAACTCATTATAATCTAGTACTATGTTATTTATTCTGTCGCGCACACTGTTCTGACCCTTTTTAAAAATTTTTCACCCTTTTTTAAGTTTTTTAAAATTTGCAACAGGATCTCACTAAATTATTCATATTGTCTTTGAGCTTGAGATCCTCTTGCCCCAATTTTCCCAAGTAGCTGGGATAATAGGCGTGTGCCACTACCCCTGGCTGTGTTGTTGTTGTTGTTGTTGTTATTGTTGTTGTTGTTGTTGTTGTTTTTCTTGAAGCACTTACTTTCTGGCACTACAAGATGCTATACGATCATTTTATATACTTTATATACCCCTGCCCCAGCTCTAGAATCAGCGATTTCTCCAAGTAACCTTGGTTCCTCTTGTTCAAGAATGTTACTTACTAGAAACTAGAATCTGAATGCTGAGTGTGTGAATTGCTTATCATTGTTTCTTGACTGACACACGTATTTATAAATATTTCCTAATGCTGGGGCTAGAGATTTAACTCAGTGGTGCTGCTGCCTTCCTCGCAAGTGCAAGGTTCTGAGTTCAATCCCCTGTACAAAACAAAATTTTTTTTCCTAATAATTTCATCTGTATGTGACTCCATCTCTGGCTAATCTGGCCTTTGTCTCCTTGTTGTCTGTACCACCCACTCTGACAGTCAGAAACCTGGCTCTCGGAATCCACCATTAATGTACTTAATTCCAGTATACATTTATAGTGATTTCAGAATTCTAAATTTATGTGATCATAAGAAACAACTTTAACGATCAGAGTACAATGTATAGGTAGAGTTCTTCTGCTTGTTTTTCATAGTAAGAATTGAATTCAGGGCACATGCTAGGCGAGTAGTGCTTTGTATCCACTGAAATGCATCCCCAAACTTTTTTTTTAAAAATTTGCTTTAAGACAAGGTCTCACTTGTTACATTGCTTAAGCTGGCCTTGAATTTATGATCCTCCTGCCTCAGCCTCCTGTATAGTTGGAACTGCAGGTAGGTACCACCACCAGCTTACTTTTACTGTTAGTCCCCACTCATTCCAAATGTCTCATCTCTCCCAAGTCCCCAAAATACTTTTTACTCTTTTCTCAGAGATTGTATTGCATTCTGGCACCTTGCCCTCAGCAACCACCTAAATGACTTTGAAAAATTGTCATACTAATATTCACTTTTTGTGCTGTAAAGTTCTACGGGTTTTAACAAATACAAAATGTCCTGTGTTCACAATTACAGCGAATGTGATCATTACTACCATAAAAACATCTTTTTGTTCCACACGTTCAACCCCATCTCTCCAACAATCTGGCAATAGCTGATCTATTACCATCTGTACAGGCTTTTGCAGTTGCAGAATGTTATATAAATAAAATTGTACAATATGTAAGCTTTTCAGACCAGCTTGTTTTTCTGAATAACATGCATTTAAGACTTATTTTTTTCTTTTGTTTTAAGATAGTTGATAGCTTAGTCATTTTTATGCCCGAAGAATACTCCACTGTATGGATATACTTTGTTTATGCCTTCACCTATTGAAAGACATATTGATAACTGTGATTTTAAAATTGTGAACAAGCCTGCTGTAAACATTTTCAATTGTTAAATCATATGGTAAACTATGTTCAGCTTTGTAAAAAACACCAAGCTTTCTTCCAAAGTGACCATTCCATTTTGTGTAGTCACCAGCAACGAATGAAAGTTTCTGTTACTCTTCACCCTAAGCAGCAAGTATTAGTGTCACTTTAATAAATTTTAGCCTTTTCGCTCTTTCTTCCTTCCTTCCTTCATTTCTTTCTTTCTTTCTTTCTAACAAGGTCTTATGATGTAGTTCAGGCTGGGCTTGAACTCACTATGGAGGCCCAGGCTGGCCACAAACAAGCAGCGATCCTCCTGCCTCAGCTTCCTGAGTGCTGGGATCACAGATGTGCACCATCATGCCAGGCTAGAATTTTTATTTCAGAGCTTCTACAAGCACAGGTGTTTTGTTCTTACCGAGACACAGGGAAAAGTCTCACAACACTACACCAACTGTTTCCTTCTGGCAAATACCACAATTTGTTTATCCACCTATTAGTTGATGGGATTGGGTTATTTCCACCTTTTGACTATTGTGAATAATGATGTCATGATTTTATGTGTATAAGTCTTTGTGTGAACATGTGTTTTCAATTCTTTAGGGCAAATGAATGTCTAATTATCATAGTAGTATTTACTGAAAAGACTTCCATCTCCACTGTTTTGACTTTGCATATTTCTCAAAAATCAGTTGACTATACTTGTGTCAGTCTACTTCTGGATTCTTTGCTTTGCTCCATTGATCTATTCATCTGTTCTTTCACCAGTGCCATGTGCTTCATTACTGCAGGTTTAGAGTAAGTCTTGGAATAAGGTAGCGTGATTCCTCATAATTTGTTTTTGCCATTTTGTATTGGCCAATCTAGATCTACATCTATAGTTTTGACATTATTGCTTTCAAACTCTCAAGTATGGTGGATTTTTTTTTTTAATGTGATACTGGGGGTTTGAAATCAGGGCCTTCACACTGAGCTATACCCCCACCCCTTTTTTATTTTTTATTTTGAGGCAGTGTCTCACTAAGTCCAGCTCAGGCTGGACTGGAACTTGGCAATTCTCCTGTCTCAGCTTTCCAGAGATTACAGGATTGTGCCGCCACACCTGGCTACATAGTATATTTCAAACTGTGAAATATTAAATAAATGTATTTGAGAGAGGGGAATAAAAATATACCAATGGTATATCCCTGATAGTAAAACATGAAAAGCACCAGAAAGATTTATCAAAACAACATAAAAATGGCAGAAAATGTATGAGGCTCTCTGTTTGAAACAACTGTAGAAAATGTGGAGTTATTAACACTATTACCGTGAATACCTAGAGTCCATATATGATTGTCATCAAAAGATTTATTAGATAGCTGTTCAAATTTGTGACTATGCTATTACCAAGCTATTTTTGTACAAAAACCACTTATGACACCTTGGTCATGACAGAAATCTAACTTTACGAAAATTAATACACAAAGACTGCCAACTAAGCCTATGCTTTAAAATAGAAGAACATAAGTGTTGAGATTTTGATCTAAAAGTAATGTCTGTAACAAAAATCTCATACAAGATAGCCTGTCACATTCCACACCAGTTTTGCCAATGAAGACATTTTAAAATGCATTTGTTGCGAAGATGAACGCCTTACACCGATTCCTCACGTCTCCGGAAAATATGAGTTAATCTGAGAAAAATTCATCATGACAGTACTTTCTTCTAAAGGACTATAAAAACCTCTTCAGCTTCAGGGACAACTCAAGGCTGCTACCGAATTAATGTTCCTGCTTCCAAATTAGTCAAGGTGCTCAGAATGATGGATTTTTCAAACAAGCAAGAAAGCTCAGGGATTTTATTTTTATCACCATTTAAAAAGAAACTTACCGTCATTTCTTCCCTTGAGCAATAGAGATTTTAAATGTCTTCTCTTTAGTACTAACTGTTTCAGAATTGGGGGGAAATGTTAAATGTTAGAACTAAAACAATGTGATATTATGATTATCAGTGGGGATTTCACTTGAAAGAACTTGATCTCTACTTAAAGGAAACCATTCTTCCAATGAATTCCTGAGGAGACAATACGGCACGATAACATGTGGTCGATTATCTAACATCTCATTTCCTGTTTCTTTAAATCACAAATTCTATCTTCTGGGTTCTATAATTAGGGAGCATTTTCTCTTTGATGTTATTAAAATTTCCTATGTTTGTTTTAATTTGAAAGAAACAGTGTCAAGGTTGGTGATCTTTAAATTGAGACCATGTTTTACTTTAAAATATGTTTGGCAGTGGAATGAGTTATCCTTTAATTTCCTTAAAAGAAATTCCTTAAAAGGCATGGTGCTACATGCTACTCAATTACTCAGGAGGCTGAGGCAGGCAGATTGAAAGTTCAAGGTCAGCCTGGATAATTTAGTGAGACCCTGACTCAAAATAACATTTAAAAGCCAGGCATGGTGGTGCTCACCTGTAATCCCAGCACTTGGGAGGCTGAGGCAGGAGGATCACTGTAAGTTTGAGGCCAGGCTGAATTGCATAGTGAGACCCCATCTCAAAAAACACAAGAGTAAAAAGGTCTGAGTAAAACAAATTTAGTGGTAACGTGCTTGCCTGGCATGCAGCGTAAGGCTCTGGGTTCAATCCCCAGCACCACAAAAAGAATTAGGATAATTCCTATCTTCAATATAATTAATACAAGATGACTTGTAGATAATAAAGTTTGGCTTGATTTGCCTCTTTCGACACCATGTGTAAGCCAGCCTGCCTTGTATTGAGGTACCTTATTTACCTCATTTACTCAGTAATTTGCATTTCAATCTAAAAAAAAAAAAAAGAAGTCTGCTAGGGCCAGGAATTTAGCTCAGTGGCAGGAAGACTGCCTGGCAAGCTCAGAGTCCTGAGTTGGATACCTGGTACCAAAAAAGGAAAAAAGAAAAAAAAAAATTCCAAAAATCTGCTTCTTGTTAATGGTAACAAGGATAGAAGGGGTCATGCGAAGATATTAAATGGATGTGAATATAATGTTGTCTAACTTCCATGGGGCATCTAAAATGTTGTCACATGTTTATTAAGGCCTAAATTGTAAGTATTTAATTTTTCTTAAGAGTGGTTGTAAGTGGTTTTTTCCTCTAATTTCTTTCTCAATAGGTTCATTATTAGTGTACAGAAATGCTACTGATTTTTGTGTGATGATTTTGTATCCTGCTACATTACTAAATTTGGTTATTAATTCTAGGGGTCTTTTGGTCGATTTTTGGGGGGAGATTTCTATGTGGAGGATCATGTTATCTGCAAATATTGGCAATTTGACTTCTTCTTTTCCTATACATATCCCTTTTATTTCTTTTTCTTGCCTAATTGCTCTTGCTAATCTTTTAAGTACTATGTTAAATAGGGTTGGTTATAGTGGAGATCTTTTTCTTGTTCCTGATTTTAGAAGGAAAGATTTCAGCTTTTCCTCATTTAATGATTTTGGCAATAGGTTTGTCATAAGTAGCTAATGCCCCAACTTCTGTAGGAGCTATCCCAGAGACTGGTTTCCATTTTTTCCTGTCTTGGAACTGATATGGTCTTTCATACACTAGTTCTTTGACAATGAATGAGAACAGTTAGTGGTATGAATTAGTATTTAAGCACTCACTGTAACTCCTCTCCCTTCTTCAGTATAAAGCAAACAGGCAAAAAAGGACAAAAGAAAACAAACAAAATCTCAAGATACTACTTTCTCCATGGAGAAGAAACCAGAGTTCCAGCTTCTCCAGGAGCTATCCTGCCTATTTGAGTGCTAGCAAGATCTGACAATAGGGGAAGAGTTGTATTTTTAACAAACTGTTTGGGAAATGAATATTCACATTGCAAAAGAATAAAAGTTGGACTCATACTATTTATGAACAACATCAAAAATAGATTAAAGACTTAAATATGATACCTGAAAGTAGCCAGACAGGGTGGTACACACCTGTAATCCCAGATTTCTTGGAGGCTGAAGTATGGAAATTACAAGTTTGGGCCCGCATAGGCAACTTGGAGAGATCCTGCCTCAAAAATTTAAAAAATAACTTTAAAAAGGAATTGAGGGGCCAGGATTTAGCTCAGTGGTTTGGTGGCCTGCCTTGCAAGCACAAGGACCCGAGTTCAATCCTCAGTACCAAAAACAAACAAACAAACAAACAAATGGAATAGAGGGCATTGTTTAATGAGAAGGCCTTGGATTAAATCTCTAGAATCAAAAACAAATCTCTAGAATAAACAACAAATAAAACCTAAAGAGCAAGTCTCATGACATCATGATGATTTCATAGATATGACACCAAAATCAGACAAGACAAGTAAAAATGGACAAGTGGGACTATGTTGAACTAGGAAATTTCTGCACAGCAAAGGAAACAGTCAATGATATACAAAGGAAACCTACAGAATGAGATAATATTTGTGCACTGTATAATTGATAAGGAATTCATTTCTAAAATATATAAGGAGAAAATAAAATACACACAGAACAGGTATAGCTCAATATAAAAAAACTAATAATTCAACTGCAGTTTTTAACTTAGGTCTTGAGTAGACATCTCTGTAAAGATGACATAAAAATGAGTGTATGAGAAGATGCTGAACATCAGTAATGATCAGGGCAATGAAAATTAAAATCGTAATAAGATACCCTCATGCTGTTAGGATGACTACTACTTAGAAAAAAAGGGTTGGTCAAACTGTGGAGTAATTGGTACTATTTTACATTGTTTTGGAAATGTACCCACTATGGAAAACTGTTATGTAGTTTCCTCAAAATAATTAAAATGGGGCCGGGGATTTAGCTCAGCGGTTCCGTGGCGCGCCCTGCAAGCACAAGGATCCGAGTTCAATTCCCGGTACCAAAAAAACAAAACAAAACAAAACAAAAAAGCAAACAAAAAGAATTAAAATGGAACTATCACATGATCAGCAGTTCACTCAGGATCACCAAAGAGACATTATCATTGTCATTATTAATTATTATCATTACAGGGACTCACTTATGTAGCTCAAGCTGGCCTTGAACTCACTATGTAGCCCAGGCTGGCCTCCAATTTATGGTGATCCTCCCGCTTCAGCTTCCTAAATGCTGACATTACAGGCATGTGCTATCATGCCCAGCCCAAAGAGATATTAGCACTCTCATGTTCACTGCAGCACTGTTCACAATAGTCAAAATGTGGAAATGACCTAAATGTTCTTTGACAGATGAATGCATAAAAAATGGATAGCATATACATAAAATGGAATATTATTCAACTTTTCAAAAGGAGAAATACTTTGCCATATACAACAACATGGATGAAATTGAAAAACACAATGCTAATAGAAAAAGCCAGTTGCTTTTTCTGGAAAAAAGTCTAGAAGAATAAATATTGTTTGGGAGTGAGGTAGAAATAGCAAGTTGTTAATGGGTACAAAATTCCAGTAATGTAAGAGGAACATGTTCTCAAGATTTTCAGGACAACATTATGGTACAAGAAGAACCAGGAAGATGTGACCTATTCTCCAGAGAAAAGGCAGAACTGGAAACCAATCTAAAGGTTACTCAGATGTGGCAGTCCAGCCGTCACAACACTAATGTGCCTGAGTTGGGGAGTGAGGATTGAGAAAGGAAAGAACACTCAAGCCTGAGTGGAGATGAAGAGAAGTCTGATTTATTTCACAGAAACAGCTCCTTTTATAGGTTCATATCAACAGGAAGCTTTTAAGGGCACAACAACAGAAAACACCAAGCAATTGTTTTTATCTTTATGCAAAGACCGGATTTCCTGACTGTCACAGATAACATCAGATCTTCGGCTAATGAGTTTCCTGTTATATCAGGGTCAAAGAATCAAAACAAGCTCAACAAACAGTTTCCTTGAAAAGCAGCAAATTTTGATGCCTTAATTATACAGGAAGAAGTTATTTTCCAAATGTCAAACTCCAGTGGGCCATGACTAGGCCCCGACACTCAGATGTTGGAATTAGCACACAAGAACTTAAATCAACTATTATAATCATGCTTCACAAGGTAAACTACAAAGTATTAAGCTTAAGAATATGAGCCCCCAGAGCAGAAATATAAATTATAAAAAAGAGGGACTGGGATTTATCTAAGTGGCTCTGGTGCCTGCTTTGCAAGTGCAGGGACCTGAGTATGATCCCTGGTTAAAAAAAATAGATAGATAGATAGATAGGGATATAGAGATGAATTAAGTGGAAATTCTAGATCTGAAAAGCACAGTATTTGAAATTAAAATTTCACTATATAGTCTTAAAAGCAGAATATTGATAGCTACAGAATCAGAAAAGTTGAAGTCAAAGCAATAGAAATTATCCAATATAAACAATCCAGAGAAAGAAAGAAGACAAGGAATAGATATTTAGAAACCTGTGTGGCAATATCACAAGTTCAATATATGTAAAAGTGAAGTTACAGAAGGAAAATAGAGATAAGGCCTTAAAATTTTTGAAAAAAGGAATGGCTAAAAACATCTTAAACTTGGTGAAGAACATAAACCTACAAATGCGAGAAATACAGCAAACCCATTTCAAATAAATGTGAAGAATATAGTGACAAGGGATATCATAGTCAAACTGCTGAAATCCAAATATAAAGAGAGATCTTGAAAGCAGCAAGAGAAAAATGACTGCATTTTTCTGGGGGAGAAATACAGAGTATGATAGAGTTAATGGATGACCTTTTGTCAAAACAATGTAAGTCAGAAGATATTAGAACAACACAGTGCTGAAAGAAAAAAAAAAATCAGTCCAGAATTCATCTTTATATTTTTGACTATACTTTTTTTTATTTTTATTGAGTTTATTGGTACAATCTAGGTATACAATACAATTACATTCATTATTGGGATCCTGTACCTTTACATGACAGGTCTTGATTCTCATTTTTTTCCCCTTGTCCCTGCCCTCCCTTCACCCCCTCCTCCCTTCCCCATTTATACACACTTTATTTCCATTTTTTCAGTTTCTCATATTTTTTCTTCTCCCTTATTACCTTTCCCCCACCCTTCCCACTTTTGCTACACCTTTAGCCCTTTACTTCTCATTTCACATTATTAATTATCTCATTAGGATCTTGTGTACTATTATAGTTTTTCACACCAGAGAAACTATTCGGTATTTCAGTTAAAGAAATCTCTGTATGAACATTAAAAGTAGGGAATGCTAAAATAAAACTAAAAAAGAAAGTAAAAGAGAAAAGGAAATTATGTAAAATTAAAATAATACTTAATTCTGAAAATGAAAATGGTCCTTGAACATATTTAAGTTGCTTCTTGCTCTTGTAGTCTTATATTATTCTCTTTTTTTCATTATTTAGAGAATACTTTATTAGTCTCTGTAATCAAACCCATGTAGATATGAACTTACATATTTAATACAGTGCATTACCCCTGTAGAAATGGAAAAAAA
>NW_022900927.1:7990324-7995668 GCF_012274545.1 Fukomys damarensis
TCCTACATCAATAATACTAGAATCAGTTTTGGTTTGAAATTTACTTTGTCTGCAAATAAGATTGCTACCCCTGCCTTTTTTCTGGGCTCCTGTTGCATGGAGAATTGTTTTCCATCCTTTCACTTTCGGTCTATGGGCTTCTTTTTCCACTAGGTGTGTTTCTTGTATGGAACATATTGTTGGATTTTGCTTCTTATTCCATTTTGCCAGTCTATTTCTCTTGACTGGTGAGTTGAGGCCATTGACATTGCTGGTTATAACTGATATGTACTGACTTATTATTGACATGTTATTGGCCTTTTGTTGACTCTTTTTACTTTTTCACCTTCTCCTTTTAGTTTCTTGCCTTGCATATTTGATTTGCTCTGTTGGGCCTCATGGTGTTGTTACCTTCATTGTCTTTTTCTAGGATAATGTTTAGAATTCCCTTTAGTGCTGGTTTGATATTCGTGTAGTTTCTCAGGTATTCTTTGACTTGGAAATATCTTATTTTCCCATCCATTTTGAAAGAGAGTTTTGCAGGATACATCAGTCTAGGTTGGAGGTTATTCTCTTTTAGTACTTGAAATATCTCACTCCAGGCTCTCCTTGTCCTAAGGGTTTGTGTTGAAAAATCTGCTGTGATTCTGATGGGCTTTCCTTTCTTTTCTCTTACTGCTTATAGTATTTTGTTCTTCTGTTGGGTTTCTGGGATCTTGATTATCATATGTCTAGGTGTAGATTTTTTTTTGATTGTGGCTAGTTGGGGTCCTATATGCCTCAGTTATCTGAATGTCAAATTCTTCCCCTCTGTTTGGGAAGTTTTCTGTCATTAATTCTGTGAACAGCTTTTTTAAGTCATTCATATTTTCTCCTGCTACTTCATGGATTCCTATCAGTCTTATGTTATTCTTTTTTGCATCATCTAGGAGTTGCTGGATCGATTTCTCATGATCCCCTACTGTTTTTAAGAGACCTCTCTTTTCATAGTCACTGACTACAATCTTATCTTCTATGTCTGAGTTTCTATCTTCACATTCTTTTATTCTGTTGAATACACTTTCAATTGAGTGTTTAATCTCCTGGATATCTGTTTGAATCTGTTTTATGGATTCCATTTCTTTCCTATGTTGGGCATTTATTGTTTCCATTTCTTTCTTATGCTGGGCCTTCATGGCTTCTATCATGATCCTGAGCTCATCTATTTTTTTTTCAGTTTCTGTTCTAGAGTCTCGAATCATGACTTTCATTTTGTTCACCATCTCTATAGTTATCTGGGAAATTATTTCTGTTTTGAATTTTTCTAGAGCCTGATTGATCTGTTTTGTTACTTCCTGTGCTTTGAGTTCAGGGTGTCCTGCTGGTTCACTATCAGCCTTTTCATCCTCATTTGCCCTACTGCTTGTCATTGGTGAACTGGAAGTCTGTCCTTGTGTCTTGCTTATGTGTTTCTCATTTTTATTTTTGTCGTCCGGCTGTCCTTGGTTTAATCTCTGGATTATCACCCAAATCTTCCTGATATAGTTGCACCCTAGGTTCTGGGTCTCTAATGACCCACAGACATTCTCATCTCCATAATATCAGAGGATACAGCTTATCAAATCAACCACAATCCTTTATCCCAACCAGCAACACATTAAGATCAAGCACAATTTGGAAACTGACCACCTATGGTAGTCACTAACTAGTCTATCACCCTTAAACCATTTAAATTAAATTGAAATCAAGAAGCAGTCCAAAACATGTCTGCAGTGAACAAACTCTTCAATATAGTATATTTACCATTTAGGATGGGGCCTCGACAGAGCTAGGACTCAAGACCCCTGGTCTCAGTTAGCTGATGGCTGAACGCCATGATGCAGACTTATCTTGGGCTGCAAGGCCCAGATTGAGTTCCCCAACCTTCTGAATGGTTGAACACACAGTTCTACTACAGGTTTCCCATGCCCTTTCTTTAAAGATATTCAACGTTGGGAACTCAGAAAAATACCCTCTATGACCACCTCTGCCTCTGCAGAGTGGGTCCAAAGACTGGCTCAATCAGGAGGTCTGAGAGTGCGTGGGGGGGTGCAGAGAATTGTGGGGGTTCAGGGGCACCTGTGCAGCTACCTTCCTGGTGCTGGAACGATGGTGGCTCCCGGTGGGAGAAGGCGTGTCTATCCTTCCCATGATGGGTCAGGGCCCAGGCAGCCCTCCTGGTGCTGGCTCTTTGACTATACCTTTAAAGACCAAATGCAAGGGCTAGGGATTTAGCTCAGTGGTTCCACTGTCTACCTGACAAGCACAAGGTCCCAAGATCAATCCCTAAGAAGACCAGAAAAAAACCAAAAGCAAAAACAAGCAAACAAACAAACAAAGAAAAAACAAATACAAAGTAAAGACATAGATAAGAGAATTTATCACTAGCATATTTATGCTACAGGAAATGGTAATGGTAGGTTATTAGGCTGAAAGAAAATGACAGCAGAGGGAATCTTGGATCTTTAGGAAGGAACAAAGATCACTAGATATTCAAATAAATATAAAAGAATATTTCCCTCTTAATGTCTTTAAAACAGCATCACTTAATGCAAAAATTATCAACTTTTCTTGTGGAATTTTAATATATGTAAATCTAATACTTATGACCAGTACAGGTAAATGAATAGAGAGTGGGAATTGCAAGGTTCTGCATTTTATGTTAAGTGATACAATATTAACTCTAGGTAGGCTGTGAAAAATTAAAGATATACATTGTAGTCCCTAAAGCAACCATTTAAAGAAATACAGAAAAGTAACTTTTAAAAATACTAGATAAAATAAAATATCATTTCAAAACTATTCAATAATCAGAAAGAAGGCAAGAAAGGAAAAAGTAGACTTAACATCACCCATATCAAGAGTTACATTAAAAGCCGGGCATGGTGGTGCACACCTATAATCCAGCACTCAGGAGGCTGAGGCAGGAGGATCACTGCGAGTTCAAGACCAGCCTGGGCTACATAGTGAGTTCCAGGTCAGTCTCAACTACATAGCGAGACCCTGTCTCAAAAAAAAAAAAAAAAAAAAAAAAAAAGAGTTACATTAAATGATAACGAATTAAACAATAAAATTAAAAAGAAAATATGGTCAGTATACATGTTGCTTTTGTTTTTGTTTTTGTTTTTGTTTTTGAGACAGGGTCTCACTATGTAGTTGAGACTGACTTGGAACTCACTAGGTAGCCCAGGCTGGTCTCAAACTTGCAGCGATCGTCCTGCCTCAGCCTCCTGAGTGCTAGGATTACAGGCATGCGCCACCACGCCCAGCCCAAGTATACATGTGTTTTAAGAGAAAGATCTAATTACATGCTAACCACAATAGACGCTAGAAGTATAAATAAAGTTGAAAGTAAATAAATAGTTATGAAAATTGTCAGCATAAGCTTGTATTGGCTATATTAATATAGAAAATAGCTTCAGAGAAAAAAAGGTGAACTAAAGGCAAAAGGGGGTTCATACTATACTGATAAAAGGGCTGATTCATAGGAAGACACGACAACCACATTTGTGTACCTACCCAATAAGAATTTCAAACTCATAAAGTGAAATAGAGTGAAATAAAAAAAGAGACAATTCCACAACTTTGAAGATAACAGTACCCTTTTCTCACGAGTTTATGAAACATCTACTTCAAACATTAATAAGGACACAGATGGTCTGAATAATACTGCCAAGCATCCTGACCTAATTGCTATTGATAGACCACCACACCCAATAATTGCAGAACAGATATTCTCTTCAAGTGTTCATGGTACCTTTCATCAAGTGAAATGAAGACATATGGCTATAAAAAGAATCTCAATTCATTCAAAATTATTGACATCATACAAAGTATGTATTTGGAACATAGTTATACTGGAAATCAATAATAAATTAGATTTTTATCTCCTTGAAGAAGACCCCATGTGCTTGGAAATTAAATACATGAGTCAAACAGGAAATTACAAATTAATTTATAAAATATTTAGAACAGAAAAAATGAAAAACAACATAGAAAAATTTGAGGGCTGCAGCTAAAACAGTACAAAAACTGAGAGTTATCATTTTAAATGCATACCTTAGAAAAGAAGAGTCTAAAATCAGCAACCTAAGTTTCCATCTGCAGACATTTCAAAAGAGCAAATTAAACCTAAAGTAAGTGGAGAGAGATAATAATGATAAGAACAGAAATCAAAACACAGAAACCAAATAAAAGAGAAAATTAGCAGTGGTAAAAGCTAATTCTTTGAAAAGAGCAACAATAAAACACTTACTAGATGGCCAGAGATTTGGCTCAGTGGTGTCTGTGCCTGCCTCACAAGTGCAAGGTCCTGAGTTCAATCCCTGGTGCCAAGAAAACAAAACAAAAACCACTTACTAGACTGATAAAGTTACTAGTGTCCAAGTAACTATCAGGCATGAAAAAATAGGTTCTTACTATTAATACCAAAAGAAAAATAAGCTAACAATACTATATCAATACTTTTGTCAAATTAAAGTAAATACAGATTCCCTGAGAAATCTAACTTACCAATTTTGACACAATACAAAAAGGAAATATTACGTGTCATCTAAAACTTTCGTTCAGAGAAAAGTCCAAGCTTATGTTAATGGACTGGTGAATTCTATTAAATATTTAAAGAAGAAAAAATACCAATATTACACAAACCTTTCAGAAATTAGAGAATGAGGGAACACTTGCCTACTTATTTCATGAGGCTAACAAATGCAAAATTTGGCAAAGATATTATTAAATAAAATAGAAGACACTCATTTCATTTTATTTATTTTTATTTTTATTTTTATTTTTTGGTACTGGGGATAAACTCAGGACCTTGCACTTGTGAGGCAGGCGTGGTGCCACTGAGCTAAATCCCCAGCCCAAAGGTGCTTTATTTTAAAGGAATTACAAGTAAATTATTTCTGTAAGCATATACTCTCAAATTGTGTAGACTCATGTTTACGTACCTGGGGGCTCAAATTTTTGTACCTGAATTGTCCATCCATAGACACAGCTGCATGAAAGTATATTATGGAATGAAGCTTTAATTAAATCAACACTGATTTCTAGCATATTTATTTAAATCATTTAGAGTGCTTTATTTCTATTTTAGTCTTTTGTTTAAAAGGTAGTCAAATCATTTTTAAAATATGTGAACTATAAATAGTAGAGGAATAATTGATAAATCCTAGTAGCTAAAAAAGAAAAATACTAATTGTGAAACATTCTCATAGGAATATTGTGGTAATTCAATTCATGTTATCCAACTGGTTATATCAAAAGTTGTTGGGCCAGAGATTTAGCTCAGTGGTGCTGCTATCTGCCTTGCAAGCACAAGGTTGTGAGTTCAATCCCCAGTACCAAA
>NW_022900927.1:7995684-8020921 GCF_012274545.1 Fukomys damarensis
AAAAAAAAATAATAATAATAATAATAATAATGTTGCCATAACAGAAAGTAAAAAGCAAAGTATATGAATACTTAAACTGAATATCATGTCATATATAATACATAAAGAAATATTGAAATAAAATATGAATAAGTAAAAAAATTATTGTATTGTTGGGATGATGATTCTTCACTTTTTCCTGCTGTATATTCCAGAGTTGCTCTATTAAGGTAAGTGCTCATGATAATTATTAGAAGAAAAAATTAAGAACATAATTCACTGTTCATTCATTGAAAAACAGACCTAAAGAGGAGGATTCTAAAAATATTTCTCAGATGTTAGACCTGAATAAAAAACTGAAATTTAAAGCCAGGCATAGTGGCGCACACTTGTAATCCCAGCACTCAGGAGGCTGAGGCAGGAGGATCACTGTGAGTTTAAGACCAGCCTGAGCTACATAAGTGAGTTTCAGGTCATTCTCAACTACATAATGAGATCCTGTCTCAAAAAAAAACCAAAAGAAAGTTTAAGACGCCTGAGCTACATAAGTGAGTTTCAGGTCATTCTCAACTACATAATGAGATCCTGTCTCAAAAAAAAAACAAAAGACTGTACTTTAAAGTTTTTATTGTTATATTATAGAGAGAATTAAGGCAAATGAGTTTGAATCTTCTAAAGGAAGATTTAATTTAGAAAATAATCAATTATTGTTTGTATACTAAACATTTTTTTCTGAAGACACAGATTTTTATTACATTATTTTAAAATAAATTTAATAAAATTTAATTTATTTTAAAATAATCTGCAATAGAAAGCTAAATTAGTGGAACTAATATAGTGAATTTAGAATACATGCTGATCTATATCTAATCAAATGAATACTGTAATTACTCTACTGTCTTGAGTGGCATGTAAATATGTTTGTTAAAAATAACAAGATGTAAGAACTTCTTACACATTCTAATGAATAATAAGTTATGAAGCCAGCTAGGATACTGCTATCTTCTGAAAATGAGTGTAAAAATAATTTTTATGTGCCAAGTACCATCATAAGAAGGAATATAATAGCTCTTTAGAATGGTCTTAAGTTCTATTTGTTTGTTTGTTTGTTTTTAAAGTATTATAGTATAGCTCTAGGAAAATGAAACTTAGGAACAGAGGCTGATTTATTAAGATTATGCAAAATTTCCCCTTAAGTTTTAACAGAGGAATTTCTCAACTATAAATATACACTTGTCTACTAAATCACATTTTGTCATTTGAATTGTCAGTGTTTGAGAGAGTATTTCATTTTATCTCCTAAAAAAGCTTCCAGAAAATAAGCAGAACTTTCAAATGGTGAGAAATTTCACTTAAGATTTAAAAACAGTTTTTAATTAAGCAAAGTGTTACTAAGTATGATTTCTTTGAATGGGTGCCCTAACAGTGTCAGCATTGCTGAAAAGCCCAAGTCTGTTCTAGGTTTAAGGCAAACTCTTATCTGCGAACTCCTGTACAAAAGCAAAGAACGTTAAAACTTCCAAAATAGAGTGACATAAGATAAACATTCCCATTTTAAAAGATACAAATAGGAGGAATGGAAGTAATGGAACCAAAGCAAGTCCAAGATCCAAAACAGCAAACATTAAGTCCCATATTTCCATGTGCAGCATTTATGGCAATTTTCAGCAAGGTGTGCACACTAAAGGACTTAGGTGGCTCTGCCCCTACAGCACTGCCAATGTTTGTAGCTCCCATGGCCCAGCTCTGCCCATTCCTTGAAGCTTTCCTCAGACAATCCACATTCCTGACTTGTCCAACCTTTTTCGGTCTCCACTGCACCTTTGACTTCACACTCACAGCTTCACACACTGCCCTCTAAGGAGCACACTGCCTGGCCTCCCAGGCCTTCCTCTGAAATCTGGGTGGAAGCTCTCTTGACCCTACAACTCTTGCATTCTGCATGCGCCTAAAATCAGCACCACATGGAAGACACCAAGGTCTTCTGGTAGCTGAAGCGGTATCCAGACTTCCTCCTGTCTTGGCTATATTGCTGAACTCAATCCCAGGCAATAAGTCCTCTAGGGCACTGCCATTCTGGAACATGGTGCTCTGAGGCTGTCTTCTCAAAGCAAAATATTTCACCTTTGCAATTTTTAGGCTAGAGTCCTTCTGTTTTTTGGGGATATCCTCAGGCCATCTTCCCTAGTGTCCTGTTCCTTTTCAGCAACCAAGTTCTCCTCTGATCTATCTTTATAGTCCACAACTTTACTGGAGCTTTCTTTCTTTCTTTCTTTTCTTTCTTTCTTTTATGTGTGTGTGTGTGTGTGTGTGTGTGTGTGTTACTGAAGATTGAACTCGAGACCTTGCATTTGCAAGGCAGGCAGTGAAACCACTAAGCTAAATCCCCAGTCCTGCTGGAGCTTTCTTTCTGACCATATTCACAACTTTTTAAATCATTCTGCTAGGTTATTTGCTCCTGATCTTCAACATAGACTTGACTAAAAGTCCCCAACTGTAGCCAAATAACTGCCTCAACATTAGACTGCCTTGAAATTTCTTTGGCAAAATTAGTGCACTATACTTAATCTCACCCTCTGGCAAAATTTCTGGACACAAGCAAAATGCAGACAAATTTTCCGCCAATGTTGTTCCTAACTGAAACCTCCTGGGTCTGGTCTTCAGTGGCTGCATTTCAATCAGCATTCAGGTCTTCAATGCTCTGACCAGAATCTCCCATCAAGTTCAATTTACAGCATACCAGAGCTGCTTTGCCAGCATCTCCAGCTTTTTGAAACTCTTCCCACAAGCCAGTTCCAAAGGCTTCTGAACCATATGGCAGTTAGCATCATAACAACAACCCCACTTTTGGTACTAAAATCTGTCTTAGTTACTTTTGTCCATTTCTGGTACAAAATACTTGATATCACAAGTTAAAGGAGGAAAGGCTTACTTCAGCTCACAGTTTGTAGAGGTTTCAGTCCATAGTCAGCTAGCTCCAAGGCACAGTGGCATGGGAGAGGAGAGAAACAGCTTATGGTGTGGCGGGCAGATGACAGCAAGCAGCAAGTAGCAGCAGCAAGTCTGCCTTCCTTCTTTCCCCTTATATTCCATCCAGGCTATAAGCCTGGGGCTTCCATTATCCACGTCCTGAACTATGCTAAACATATTTAATAATCATACCCTCTTAAACCTAGTATTACACACCCTAGATCCAACTACCTCTGAAAAGCCCCATCTATGAGTGCATAAGACTTTGGGAAACATGTAGATATAAGCCATAACAGGTTACGGTAGTGTGTGTGTGTGTGTGTGTGTGTGTGTGTGTTTTAAATCTAGGACCTTTACAGTAGACTACATTCCAAGCACTTTTTTTACTTTTCACTTTGAGACAGAGTCTCACTGAGTCTCTAAGTTGCTCAGGCTGGCTCAAACTTGTGATCCTCTTACCTCAACCTCTCAGTGCTCTGGAATAGGCATGTGCCACCATGCCTAGCTGGACTACCATCTATCATATGGACTATTTTATTAGTTGACTTTGGCTAAATTATACTATCCATCTGAACATCAGTTTCCTAATTTGTATTGGGTTAGAAATACAGAGAAAAAAAGACAGGTAAACAATTTTATTACTTTGGTGCCAAAGGCAGTAGAGCAAATTTTTCTATGAATAACACAAAATCTAGAAATCATAAACAAACAACTCAAAAGTGTTTACTTCCTTAAAGCAAAACCAAAATTTCTGTTTTTTTTTGCAAACAAAACTTCAACATGAACAATTCTAAATGTCAAAATAACAACCTGGGGAAACTATTTTCAACATGTATAACCATATATTAATTTTTCTAGAAGGTATCTCACTGATAGAGTTCTTACCTAGCATTCATGAAGCCCTGGATTGCATACCTAACACCAGAGAAGAAAAGAAGGGAGGGAGGAGGAAAGTACTGGGTGGGGAGAGAGAGACATAGAGAGACAGAGAGAGAGAGACAGAGAGAGAGAGAGAGAGAGAGAGAATATTTTTGTCATTTACTTTCGAATTACATACCAACTAATATGTGTCTGATTGATCATAATTTTCTTTCCTAGCACTAAGGGAGGTTGCAAAGATGAGTTGTTTTAATATTAGAGGCAGAAATGGACTTTGTACCTCTTGCTCATCAAAATTCATAAAGAGTTTGTATTTTAGGTCCCAGAATTAATGAGAAATGATTATTGCAGTGATGTCTGTAAAAATATCACAAAAAGGTGGTCCTGCCCCATATTTGGGCTCACATCTGGACATTGGTAAAGACTCAATTGCAAAATGCAGAAACGAACTATCAAACTAAATCCAGAAACAAATAAATTGGATTTTATACCATGACCAAGTGGTATTTATCATGGAAAGGCAAGATGGTTAATACCAGAAAATCAATGAAAGTAATGTACTGCACCATACCATTAAAGATCATAAATGACATGATTGCATCATTACACATAGAAAGAGAATTTGACAAAATCCAACATTTTTCAGAATAAAAATAATTTAATAAGAAGAAAATTTCCTCAACCTGATAAAAGACATCTACAGCTTATGTACTTAAGACTCAGCACTTTCTCCCTAACATCAAGAACAGGATGAGGATGTCTCACCACTTGTTTTTTGTTTTTTGTTTTTAATAGAGGCTTTATATGTAGCTCAGGCTGGCCTCAAACTTGAAACAATCCTCCTGCCTCAGCCTCCTGAGTGTTTGGACTACAGACATGTACCTCCACACCCAACTTTTTATTTGAGGTTCTAGCAAGGGCAAGTAGACAGGAAAAAGAAATAAAATGCATCCATATTGGAAAGAAAGAAGTAAAACTGTAACTATTTAGATAAAATAATCATGTATATAGAAAATATTAAGAAATCCATTACAAAATTAGAATGAATAAATGAGTTTAGCAAAGTTGCAGGAACACTGTATCAACATACAAAATACCAATTGTATTTCTATGCACTTGCAATGAACCTGAAAATGAAAGAAAGCAATTCCACTGGCAATCGCACAAAAAGGAAGGAAATAGGAATAAATTCAGCCAAAAAAAGTGACAAGACTGTATTCTGAAAACCACAAAATATTGGTAAAGGAAATCAAAGAAGATCTAAATAAATGCAAATTCATGTATTGGAGTGGAATACTTAATACTGGTAAAATGGCCGGGAGTGATGGTGCAGGGATGGTGCAATCCCTGCACTGCAGAAGTAGAAAGACCCCAACCTGGGCAACTTAGCAAGACTCTGTTAAAAAAAAAATCAAAGAGGGCTTAGTGCAAAGACCCTGGGTTCAATCCCCAGCACCACTGTTAAGATGGCAAGTGACCTACAGATCTAACCTGATAAATATCAGAATCCCAGTTGGCAGAGATTTTTTTTTTGCTGAAATTGACAAATTAATCTTAAACGTCATATGAAAAATCAAAATGATCTTAAAAAAGAATAGTTGAAGAATTCACACTTTCCAATTTTTTTTTTTTGTACTGGGGATCAAACTTGGGTCTTTGTGCTTATGAGGCAGGCTGCAGAACCACTGAGCTAAATCTCCAACCTGACGCTTCCCAATTTCAAAACTTTCTACAAAACAATAAAACTCAAAATGGTAAGATACTGGCATAAGGATAGACATGGATAAATAAAAGTTGATAATCTAGAAAGAAATTCTCTCATTCATTTTGTTTTACTCCTGAAAGAATAGCTATCATTATGAGCTCAAAAAATAAGAAAGGCTGGCAAGGTCGTGGAGGAAAAGGAACCCTTCCAAATGTTGGTGAGAATGTAAATTAGTACCACCACTGTGGAAATCAGTGTAGGGATTCTTTGAAAAACTAAAAGTAGAGTCATTCAACCCAACTATACCTCTTCTGGCTATTTTTCCAAAAGAGTTCAAGACATCACATTATAGTGATGCATGTATACCCATGTTTATAGCAGCACAGCTCACAATTCCAGAGTTTAGAAATGGACTAGATGTCCATCCACAAATGAATGGATAAAGAAAATGTGGGATATATATCACAATGCAGCACTAAGCAGATAAAAGGGTTAAATTTGAGCCATTTGTGGGAAAATGGATACATTTTGAGACTATAATACTAAATGAAATAGAAGGTTAAATATCTCATGGATTCTCTTATTAGAGAAACTCAGAGTATAAACAACTTAAAGAGTAAAATAAAAGACAGATAATAGGAAACAGGAAGCTAGATCTTTTGCAGAAGTGAAGGGGATACTAGGGATGAGGGAGGAGGAAGAGAAGACAGAAGGGGAAATAAAAAGGGCTACGATGTGGTATGTACATGTACCAACTCCCCACTGTGAGAGCATTCGTTATGTACCACGATCATGTGCTAATAAAAAAATCTCTGGCAAAATTTAAAAAAGAAAAAATCTTCACATTCATGGTAAAGTGATTTTTGACAGTTCAATGGGGGAAAGAATGATCTTTTCAGCAATGACTAGATATTCATGTGCATGTGTATAAAATGTGTACACTTACAAAGATGAATGGATCAAAGACCTTAGTTTATGATCTCACACTATTAAACTAATGGAAGAAAACATAGGCATAAGCATTTGGGACTCTAGAAATAATTTGTTGATGCAACACCAAAGAAAAAGCAATAAGAGGGAAAAAATCGATACATTGGGCATCATCAACATTAAGAGCATTTGTGCTGCAAAAGATGCCTTCAAGAAAGTAAAGATAATCCACAGAACAAGAAAAATATTTGCAAAGCATTAAGAATTATAACAACTCAATAACAAAAATACTAATAGCCCAATTAAAAATGGGCAAATCATCTGAGAAAACATTTTTCCAAAGAAGAGTGATAAAAAGATCAATGAACACATGGAAAAGATGTTCAGCAGCAGTAACGACCCGGGAAAGGCAAATTAAAACCACAATAGGACACCAAGTCACATCTAATAGAATGGCTACAATAAGAAACACAGACAGTTACATGTTGCCCCCCGCATGGAGAAATCGGAAGCTTCACGCACTGCTGGCAGGAAAGGCAAATGGTGCATCTGCTGGAAAAGCAGCTTGGCAATTTCTGAATAGATTAGACATAGAATTACCACATGACCCAGCAATTCTATCCCTAAATATCCAAGAGAATGGAAAACATATACACATATATCCACACAAAAAAGTGTATACGATTGTCCAGAGCACCGTTTTTTAGTTTGTACTGGGGATCGAAATCAGGACCTTCTGCTTTCGAGGCAAACAGCAGCTCCACTGAGCTAAATCCCCAGCCCACAGAGCACTGTTAGCCTGAAAAGTAGATACAACCTAAATGTCCATCAAGCAGGGATCAGATAAATAAAATGTGGTACATACACACAACAGAATAGTATTCAACCATTAAAAAGAATGAAGTGCTACTCATTACTACAAGATGAATATTGAAAATATTGTACTAAGTGAAAGAAGCCACCGACAGAAACCTATGTATTTTACAATTCCATTTATATGAAATGCTCAGAATAGGTAAATCCATCCAGAAAGTAGATCAGTGGTTGATTAGAGTTGGGAGGTTGGAGAAAATGGGAACTGATTGCTACTGGAGAGTGAGGAAAAAATGTTTTAAAATTCATTGCACTGATGGTTGCTAAACTGAAAATACTAAAATCCATTGACTTATACATATCCAGTGAGTGTATCATGTGGTATGTGCGGTTTTTCTCAATCTAGCAATTATTTTTTTTAATTAGGAAGACTAAAAATCAGTAGAAGTCAGAAATTAAACCCAGAATTGGCTAGAAAAAAAAGTCAATTTCTGGAACTTTAGAATCATGGGGAAGGCTCTTGATTTGACCTACAGCATCAAATAGGAGTTTTAACAAATCTTACCCATCTCGTGAGAGGAGAGTGACTCCATTTACGTCATGATTGTGTTACTGTTGGTAAGTGTCAGCCGAAACCAACACTTACATTGTCCACTGATATAATTATGAGATTTAAAAAAAAATTCATCTCCCTTGACTTAGCAACCCTCTCCAAAGGATGAATATACAAAGATGTTTAACACAGCATTTTTAGTAATATAAAAAATTGAAAATATTCTGTGTTCATCTACAGTTACCCCTCACTTAGCAACCTACCTGTTTAATGACTAATTGGACTTATGACCCTCTGCTCAGACGTATGACCAGTCTTCTTGTGTACATGTGCACAGTTCTGTACATCTTATTGATAGAGCCTCAGTGTCTTTTCTGGTACAGTACACATTGTTTATATGCTACTATAAATTTTGCTGGTCTGTTATATAGGGCAGTATTATAGTTTTATTTTGTTGTATACATTACAATACTGCATTTAAGAGTTTTGCTACTAAAAGCAAAGTCAAAGCCGGGTGTGGTGGTGCATACCTGTAATCCCAGCACTCGCACTTGGGAGGCTGTGGCAGGAGAATCACTGTGAGTTCGAGACCAGCCTGGGCTACATAGTGAATTCCAGGTCAGTCTCAACTACATAGTGAGACCCTGCCTAAAACAAAATGAAAAAAACAAACAAACAAAAAAAACAAAAGCAAAGCCAACAAGTTGGAATTTCCTTTGACTGTTTCTATGTTCTGAATATTGTAATGTATCTACTATATACACTTCCTCAACAACCTAGTGGCAGGAAGGGAATTCAGTTAAAGGAAGAGTGCCTATACAAGCACAGTTTATCAATCTGAGCTGACCTGGCTTCCTGTTCCAAGAAATATTTTGTAAAATCTTCTTTATGTTCTTGAATGAAAGTCATAGATCCTTACAATAAAATAAACCTACAGCATATTTAAAAGAACAATAAAAATTACACAATTTATGAAAAAACATACATTTCGTCATGTAAATAACCTATTCCCAAGAAGTAACTCTAGAGGGCAGTACCATCCAGTTGAGAACTTCATCTAGAAAAAAACTGGTTAATTTATGATGTATAAGTGTAAGTGAAGGAATGATGTGCATCTAGATTCATTAACATATTTTGAATCAAAAACATGTTGTGAAAACAGCAATTTCATAGCTAGTTTCACATAGGTAAATACATAGGTAAAGTTCCAAAGGACGCTCACTAGGATGTTCATGAGATGGCAAAAATTGTTTCTAATGATAAAGTTTAGAAAGCTTTTTGCTTTTTTTCCTTATGCACTTCTATCCAGATGTTCCTTGATTTATGATGGACCTACATCCCAACAAAATCACCATATAGTGAATATATCATAAATCAAAAATGCTTTTAATATATCTAATCGGCCAAACATCAGAGCTTAGCCATAGTACACCGTAGGGTGTCTATTGTTCACCCTCATGATCTCAGGGCTGACTATCATACCATAGATCAGAGATCCAGGAAAAGTTCAAAATTTGAAGTTTTAAGGTACAGTTTGTCCTAATTGGGTATGCCTCTTGCAGCATAACTCATGCCATCATATGCTAGGGGCTATTTGTATTCATATTTTCTTGTCTTTGGTAAAAATTAAAATGCTTGATTTTAAACATTTAAACATCTTTTAAAATTTTTAAAAATTTAAACATCTTCAGTGGAGGCTTAAATCTCTTAAAAATCCTGCTTTGATTTTCCCAGGAGGTGGTCAATGGGACAATCACAACAGAGACCCTGTCAAAGTCAACAAAAGGAAGTTTTTATTTGAGAGTGAAGAATAGGACTGTAATCTGAACATATATGCATAGCTGAGGGTGGCCTCTGGTAGGACAAGAGAACAAAGGTAAAGTTGGGGATTAGGACAGAAAAATCTATGTAAGTGAGTATGACAGTTCATTGGCATTCTTGGTGCTTGAGGGAGCTGGCAAGCCCTAATTGGCAAGTGGCAGCAGTTACTAAGTAAGGCTAGTCTTAAGGCCACAGTTGGCCATTCCATAGTCAGTTGCTAAGTAAAATCATCTTAAAATTAGGCTGTTTCTTAGATTGTTTCTGTGAAGTAGTCCCTGAGCAGGCATCTGTGACCACGGTACTTCCCCTTCTTTCCTATGGGTGGCATGATTTAATTGGAGGAGAGTGTCACAGGCTTTACTCTATTTGGTATAATGAATTTTCATAGCTTCCCAAGGTTCTAGAGCTATGTCCTTCCATCTTCAATGGAGGTTAAATATCTTCTAAAAATCATGTGTTGCTTTTTCCCAGGAGGTGGTCAAACATGGCAGAGGGCAGGTTCGGGTGATGGGATATCTGAGGCCACCTCCTGGGTTGCCTGGTGGTCCCATGGCCAGACATGTAAAGGGATAGGAAAGTTCAAGTTGTGTGCTTCAAGGGCATCAACTGCTACAGAAACCAGTTACAGTACACAGCCTTCCTTGGCAACATCACGAACACCAATTTGTCCTGCAGCCCCTACCATGTCAGGGGTTCTGCCATTTGCTATGTCTAATTGAGTTTTGTTTTGTTTTGAAAAACCATGCACAGCATACTGCCCAGGTGAGTCCTGAGCATCCTGGGCTGCCTCAAGATATTTGGTGGAACTCCAAACTCCTAGCACCCCATGAGCCCCTACAAAAGAAAAAGGAAATTGTGGTTATACTGTCCTCAAGTTTGTGTATCTGAAGCCCAAATGGAAATTTGCTTACCTTGGGTACACGGCCCAGGAAGTACCAGCCAGTGAGAGTCATCCCAGAGAAGAGGAGGAAGGCCAGCACCTATTACTACCAGAAGGTGGGGAAAGGGTAAGAAGTGAGAAGAAAAAATAAAGATGGAGAGGACAAGGACAAGGAGGCAGAGGAAGAAGGGGAGATTAGGCTACCGAAACAGGCCAAAAACAAAGTGGAGAAGAAAACTGACTGATACACAGAGGTCCTTGAGACCCATGAACTCCCGGTCTAAGCTGTTTACTCCTCATATTTGGCCTGGCCTGCCCCTTTTCCATTTATGACTTAGAATGTGGGAAACCCAAAGGTGGTAGTTCCAAGCTGAGATGCTTGCAAAGAAAGTGTGAAGAGGCACCATTCCCCAGAACTCAGTGTGACACCCTCTAAGTCAATCAATCAAACTCTAACTCAATATTCGTCATTTTGTACTGGGTCTCTGGTAAGGAGAATACATGGTCCAGAGGCTAAAGATTGGCAGTAGTGATATCTCAGTGTGCTATAAATCCCAGTGATTCATCTGAGGAATTTGTACCTCCTGTCCCTAGAACTTAGAGGTTTTGGCTACCAGAGGAAAGATGCTCCTGTCAGGGGACACAGGAAGAGTTCCCAACTCCCAGCTGCTGCTTGGTCACTTCAGTCTTCTCATTCACAGAAATCATCACTTAAGGAAAGGAATCATCTACCTGGAAAAATAAATTACCCTGATTTTCAGTAGGGTAGCTGTTATTCAGTGGGGATGGGAAAGAATATATTGACCGCTAGGTGATATATTTGTGTGTCTCTTGGTTTTCACTCGCCCAGATTAAGGAGTATATGGACCAGTGCTGCAGCCACAACCTGAGAAGGGCCTGGTGATGAAGGAATCTATGCTCCTGAATGAAGAGGGTCGGGGTTACTCCACTAGGTCTGAGTCCTTTCAGGCTGCTATAACCAGATACCATAAAGCCTATAAGCCATATAAATTTATTTCTCACAGCTCTAGAGGCTGAGAATTCCAAGATCCAGACACCAGCAGGCTTTGTGTCTAGTGAAGGCTCATTTCTTGGTGCCTTCTCACCATACCCTCAATACTGCAGTAGAGGCAAGGCAGCTCCTTGTGGCTTCTTTCATAAGGGCCTTAATAGCATTCAGAGTGGCTTGACTCTTGTGACCAAATCGCTTCACAATTATTCCACCTCCTAATGCCACCATAGTGGTGATTATATTGCAACATACGAATTTTAGGGTACACAGACAATAAGACCATGGTAGCTAGCTAGACCAGAAGAGAGTAAAGAGATTCTAGAATGGGCAGCAGAGGATGATTATGACCAGTTTTAATTATGTCTATAAGAGCAGCTTCAGGGGCTATAGTTAGTCCTACCAATGTTCCGTAAATTTATCCAGTTTCTGCAAGCCCACCAGAATTGCATTTTATGTAAAGAGGTGGACGTAGTAGCTACGGTGCAGTGCAGATTACCTACAGTCTAAGACTGAAGCAGTCACTCCACCAACTGCTGAAAATGGTAGCGGCTGACATCTCTCAACTGAATCTCTCACCAGGAAATTCCCTTGGATGAAGAGGGCTACTTCGTCTTTCTGGGTACAGTCAAGATGATTGGTCCTTTAGTGAGGTGACAAATGTTTTCAGAGCTTCCTGTAGGAATGGCTGGGGCCTTAGTTGGGCTTCTCCACAACTCAACTTCTTCCTCTGCCTAATAATGCTTTCTTAAGCCTTTAGGGGGATCCCGAGAGTACTCCTTAATGAAATTTCTGTACTCTACGTTTCATCTCAAAGTGTGTTTCCTAGGCAACTTGACTTCTGGTAGGTTCCCTTCCCTGTGCATCCTATAACAATTAAGGCCCTTATAATTATAAATTTAAAAAGAGCAAAAATTGCTTAAATAGTGCAGGGGACTGATCAGCTCACACAACCATGCTGGTATCAGAATCTGCTTGACTCAGTGCACAATGATGAGAAGGACCCTGTTTTACTCCATCGCTCTGCTCTGCCTTTCACAGAGGCAGCATTACTCCAAAGCTTTCTCCCACCATGGTTACGGAGTAGCTGCAGTAATTCCAGGGTTTATGCTCTTACTCAGCATCATCCAAACAGAAGGAGTACAAGGTTTTAGCTTTCACCTGAAGAACAAGGAAAAAAAGTCTTAGATTCACCAGCTGTTCAAATCTTATTGACAAAAGTTGGCCAAAGAGATGCCTGATTTTTTTAACCACCCACTGTGGCAATAGGAGACAGCTGTTTGTGAAGGACTGTAGAGTTCATTGCACTTGATGATTATAAGGTCACTAGTGACTTTTTCCAGGCACAGTTCCAATGGTGTAGTGGTGACGTAAACCAAAGTGCAGCAGGATTATGAGTGAATGGACTGCTGGGCATGGTGGCACATGCCTGTAATCCCAAAGAGGAGGCAGGAGGATCACCACAAGTTCAAGGCCAGCCTGGGCTACATGGTGAGTTCAAGGCCAGTTCGGACCATATAGTGAGACCATGTCTCAAAACACAAAAACAAGGCCTCCACTGCTGCAGCATCCCACTCAGACCTCACTGGACTGGCTTGATCTGGCAGGCCAGATCTGCAGGCCTTGATCTGGCCCTGGCAGGGCAGAGCTCTGCTGCTGTGGGGTCGCGGTTTCCAGGGGAACTCATATGACAGAATATTTGGGTGATGCCTACCTGAAAGATCTTCAAAGATTACAGAATACAAAAACAGTAATGCACTGGAGAAAGCGGTGAAGTCTGAGGGGAGGAAAAGCAACTGCTTTCCTGATTTGCAACTTGACTGGATGCAAAGATGTCAGTGGACATGACTAGCCAGGGGTCTGACAGCAATGAGGAGGACTATTACCCAAATTGTGAGGAGGAAGAGGGAGAGGACGAGGACCCTGAGGACATAGAGGACTATTATGTGGGAGAGCAGTTAGTGATGCCTTTGATCCAGAGGCGTACCAGTTCATTTGCTTGACCTATAAGGAGTCTGAGGATGCCCTCAATGAACACATGACCAGCTTAGCCTCTGTCCTAAAGGATCTCACTGTAGGCCAGGTGGCTCTGGAACTGTTGATCTTCCTGTCTTAGTCTCCCATGTGCTGAGATTGCAGGTGTCCACCATCATGCCTGGCTCTAATTGTGCTCACATATACTAAAATATATACTGGCCCCAATCCCTTTTTTAAAATTTTATTTTTAGACAGAGTGCTGTTACATGGTCCAGGTTGAGCTCAAACTTGAGAACCTCCAGCCTGATCTTCCAAAGTAGCTAAGAGTACAGATGTATGCCACCACCCCTGACCATTTTTTAAATTTGTGTAATTAATGTTTTTGAGGATGGGAGTGAATGAGTTTACCCAGTGGTGCTCACTGGTTTGGCTGCTTTTAGCCACCCTATTGTATGTGTCTCTGAAGACAGGACCAGGAGAGACAGCCACCTAGATCACTACTGGTGGCCCCATCAACTGTAGTGCTATCCACGCAATTTATAGGATATACTGAGATGTTTAATTCTTTCATATAATCTAAGTGCTGTTTGGCTTGTAGAAAATGTTAGGTGTGTACATAATTTAAAATTAGCCATAGGAATAGAAATAAGCATCTGGGCAAGTTGCCTAAACATGAGCGATAGTACAGCATAAACTTAAACCTTTTATTGCCTTTTAGGATTTTAAGTCTTCTTTTTTTTTTTTTTCTGGTCTTGGGGATTGAACTCAGAGCCTTTGCACTGAGCTACATGCCCTACTCCCACCTGCCTTTTTAAAAAATTTGTTTCTTTTTCTTTTTTGTACCAGGGATCAAACTCGGGACCTTGCCCTTGCAAAGCAGGTGGTGGCACCACTGAGCTTAATCCCTGGCTTTTTAAAGACTTTGAGACAAGGTTTCTCTAAATCACTAGGTACTCGGTCTCGGTTTGAACTTGGGATCCTCCTGTGTCAGCCTCCTAGAGTACTTGGTTTAAAGCCATGAGTTACCATGCCCAGCTTGCAGTCTGTTAAATAGAAAAATTCCAATTTTCTGAGAGACTGGGCTTTTAGGTGAGTGCCCAAGTATTAGAGGTATTAGAGGATAGCATCCTACATGTGTGCTGGGACCTGTGCATGAATAAGATTATTTTAAAAAGAATATCCCTAGCAAATCCAGTCAAGAGTTTAGGACAAAACAGAGAAAATGCCTGTTATGAGAGGAGAACCTACAGGTATTCAAGTAGTGACAAAACAGCTGTTATCTAGCATGAGATTATTGCAAAATGAGGTATTGTGTTATAGGGTAGGAAAGGGGAAGAATCTCTGAGGAAGAGGCATTTTTAGTGATCACCTAAGTCTTTAAAGAAAAAGTTGCCTTTGTTATAAACTATATATAAAACTCATTCAAAGATTGTTACTGGTATAGACCAAGGGAATCCTTTCCCCTAATTATAGGTATTTTATTGCAAAACATACCAGGAAGAATTCTGTCAGTTATTAAGTGAATTCTATCAATGTTATTTCATGAAACTCGAGGTGTTGGCTCCGCTTTGGTAAAATTGCAAGCAGCCCAAGCAGCCCCGTGACTGGCTCTTGCTGGTGACAGTCCAGACCATCTTGTGCACTCCTTTCCTCAGCATCACATCGGGCGTGTGGTCAGGAGAAGCACGTGTTATTCATGGCCCCACCCAGTCGCCTTGGACAAAGAAGGGGCCACTTGGACAAGCTCTATTTCAGGAGCTGTCGTGAGCTACATGAATTTGCTGATGAAGTAGGAAAATCTTGAAAGAGATAGAAGGGCAGTGTAGGTTATAAAAGTCCAGGCCCCATAGGACAGTGAGCATGGAAATGAGAAGGTTCCTTTATGGACTGGAATGTGAGACTAACATGTACCGGTAAAAGAATAAATTGGGTGTGGTGACACACCTATAATCCTACCTCTCTGAGTGACTGAGACAGGAGGATCATAAATTTTAGCCAGGCCTGGGCAGTTTAGGGACTTTTGTGAGACCCTTTCTCAAAATAAATCATAAAAAGTGTTAAGGATGTAGTTTAGTGCAAAGGCCCTGGATCAATCCCTTGTATATCACCACCACCACCAACGCCCAAAAAAGGGAAAAGAAGACAGGCTTGATGGCTTATTCCTGTGGTCCCAGCTCTCGGGAGGCTGAGGCCAGCCTGGACTCCATGGTGGGTTCGAGACCAGCCTGAACCGCATAGCAAGACCCTGTCTCAAAAAACCGAAACAGAAAGAACCCAGAAAGATACTGTTAGTTATGTTCCCATATAGGATTGAAAAAGTAAGTCAATTATCATGAGGGTTTTGTTTTGTTTTGTTTTGAGACAGAGTCTTGTTATATGGTTCAGGCTGGTCTTGAATTCACTATGTGGCTCAGAATCACAACAATCCTCCTGCCTTAGCCTCCCAAATTCTGGGATTGCAGGTGTGTGCTACCATGTTTGGCTCTTTTTTTTTAAATCGCCTTCTCTTCCCTCCTGGTACCCCTCCTCTTTCTCCAGTTCCCCTGTCCCCATATTCATACTTGTTGATATTATTTGCCTCAGTTTAAGTTATGGCATATAGTGTATATATTAATTGGGGTCATTAGGTTCCTGTACATGGCATATCTTTCTTCTTCTTATTTCCCTTTCCCTTCCTTCTTACCCAGCACCCTTCATGAAAAAATTTTTTTTTCACCAGGGATCGAACTTGGGTCCTTGAGCTTGTGAGGCAGGTAGCAGAACCACTGAGCTAAATCCCTGGCCTATGAATGTTTTTAATACAGTTCTTTCTTATTTAAAATTTGCTATATTAAACTATGCATGGTGGCACATGCCTGTCATCCCAGAACTCTGGAGGCCAAGGTAAGAGAATCGCAAGCTAGAGTTGAGCACAGGCAACTTAGTGAGAACCTACCTCAAAAAAAGATAAGAAAGTGTGGAGGTGTGGCTCAAAGTCAACACTTGTGTACCAAGTCCCAGTACCACAAGGTGGAGAAAAAGATTGCTATAGTCACTACAGTATAGTGCTTGGAAAAATGTTTGCTAGAATGTTCCATTGTGCTGTTATGTTGCTTTAAATTGTTTTAAAATTTAGTATCTGTTCTTCAGCAGAACGTGGGTAGAAAATCTCTGAGCTTTTGTGGATTATTTTTGTCCTTGATGCATAAGTCAGAATGAATTTTCAGGGCTTCTGATTCTTCAGTGCAGAAGTCTTTATAGTCTTGGGTTCAAAACAACTTCATTTTTATCCATCTGTCACTTTCAACATGATCTCTTAAATGGAGCAAGTATATGTATAATATCTGGTGAAGACTTTATTTTTAATTTTAATTAATTAATTAATTTATTTATTTATTTATTTTTGGTACTGGGGATTGAACTCGGGTCCTTGCCCTTACAAGGCAGGCCACTGAACCACTGAGCTAAATCTCCAGCCCTCTTTATTTATTTTTGAGACAGGGTCTCACTATGTAGTTCAGACTGCCCTGGAACTCACTATGTAGCCCATACTGGTCTGGAATTTGCAGCGATCCTCCTGTCTCAGCCTCCTGAGTGCTGGGATTACAGGTGTGCAACACCACACCTGACTCCTGAAGACTAATTTTCATCATGAAATCAACTTTCTTTTGTCTTGGTATAGCTGAACTTTAGCATTATTTCATTATTATTTATAATACATCAAAAATGATTTTGTTTTTTCTTTTGTTGTTGTTACTACTTCTGGGGAAAGTATTTTTCAAGCTGAGCCCTAGTAATACTGACTGTTTTTCTGAGTAGCTATCTGATTTCTGTTTTTGTGACCTGATGTCAGATTTTGTTGCATGCTATATTCAAGTAGAATCTAGATTAAATTCCTGTGCTTCAAATAAAAAACAAAATAAAAAGTGAATGGACTGATTGAACCACATTAAAGCTACTTGTTACAAAAGCCACCATGAGCAAAGTCAAAAGGTGATAATGAAAAAAATAGTACCTACCAATGATTAATGTAACTGTATTGTTTGTTTAAATGTACCAATAAATTTCATGGAAGAAAAAAAAATAGTACCTATCCATACAATATGGAGCACTAGGAGTTAGGAGCTCTAAAATAAAAAGGAATAATAGAGAAAGGTTAGAAAAAGATGAAAATAAACATCTCAATACAAGGCTGGGGATTTAGCTCAGTGGTTCTGCCACCTGCCTTGCAAGCCCATGTTCGATCCCTGGTACCAAAAAACAAACAAACAAAAAAACTCAGTACAAAAACATGCAAAGGCTATAAACAGTTCATGTAGCCTTCTCCTAGTTCATGGGCAACATAGCTGTCAGTAATTTTATCCTGGGAATTCTTCACCAAACACAACCTCTTACAGGCTGGGCTTTATAAAGCGTCCATCAGATCAAGTGTTAATTGAAGATTTACAAGTCAGGAGTGGCAACAAAGATGAAGCAGTTAAGGAAGATGGTCACACAAAAACAAAGAAAAATTGCAGTCACAAAAGTTTGGAAAATGTTTATTTCCTACAAGTGCATTAAGTATGTCTGTTACAACAAATAATACATTGAATTATGACGATTCCTTTTAGACACAGTCCCATTCATTATACAGTGCACGTTATTCCAGCATTGTGTCTGTGCTCCGGTGGGTCATTGGGCAGTAAGTCTCAAGTTCTTCTGTTCACATGGGAGTTTACTTCCTGTCCAACGGTGACCTCTTGGGTATTTACAAATATGTAATTATAATTGGTATTATCATTTAAGTCTTAATGTACATAATATTTATTTATATTTAATTACACACTGATGTTATTTTATAATTCAGTACATCTGTTGCAACAGATGTACTATACTCATCCTTACGGCTGATGATCTTAAGTGGAGTTTATTTATTTATTTTGGTACCGGGGATCGAACTCGGGTCCTTGAGCTTGCAAG
Organism: Fukomys damarensis; assembly: GCF_012274545.1. NCBI lineage: Eukaryota > Metazoa > Chordata > Mammalia > Rodentia > Bathyergidae > Fukomys > Fukomys damarensis. The sequence continues at coordinate 8,014,139 of NW_022900927.1, forward strand.
GCAGGCCACTGAATCGCTGAGCTAAATCCCCAGCCCTGGAGTATATTTTTAAAGTAGAGCTTATTATTACAAGCATCCTGAAAAATCATGCTAGGGTTTATATTCTGGTTAGTTCTTATTTTGGGGGAAACATGGTAGCTGGCTGAAGCCTACCTAAATGCGATCATCAGCACCTAGACTTTTTTGGGGTCTTAGTTCTGTCTTCCTCTGAATGTAAGTCAGTCTCTGTAAGGATCTTTCTTCAGCAAGAGTGCTTACATAGTTACAGCAACAAGTCCAGCAGAGAACAAAAGTCCTTGATCTAATTCTGAGTAACTTGAATTGTTTCATGTGTCCATCTTTGAGCTACAGAACATTATAACTGGTGGGACATATGGTCTCATTAGCAGTGAGTCAGTCCAACACAGAAGACATTAGAGGACCCACTACCAGCGGAGGACCCACAGGTTAAAAGAGTATGGGACTAATTCATTTAAAAAGGGAGTGCTATTGCCAAAGAAAGGAGAAAGGAATGTTGAGTGGCAAAAAACCAATCCACATCTTTTAAAGGTAGTATGTTAAAATTAAAACATAAACATATGTATTAAAAAGTTGGGTTTTAGCCAGGGATTTAGCTCAGCGGTTCGGTGGCCTGCCTTGAAAGTGCAAGGACCCGAGTTGAATCCCCGGTACCAAACAAAACAAAACAAAACAAAACAAAACAACAATGAGAAAAACGTTGGGTTTTGGGGTGGATTTTGCTTTCTTTTTTGTTTGTTATTTGAGATATGAGCTGTGTAAATCAGGCTGGCTTTGAACTCACTATGTAATCCAGGTTGACCTCAAAACTCATGGTGATTGGGCCAGGGATTTAGCTCAGTGGTTCTGTTATGGATGGATGAGTTCGAACAACAGAGATGCGCCACTGTTCCTGCCAAATTCAAGCCCTTTTACTATATAGCCGGCTGCCGAGGTAGTTAGTGCTCAGAAATTTCCTTGGAAATGAGAAGCAGTTTGATTTCTCCTTTTAAATCATACTTTCAGTTAGGGAGGGCTCAGGGGACAGCAAGCGGAATGGTACAGAAGCAGAACCATGCCGGGTTAGTGGGCGTCACAAGGAAGTTTCCCGCGCACTAGCAGGTTTACTGTCAAGCAGGATGCGGGGGTTTTGGGTGCTTTGTTCAAGTGTGAGCGCTTTGTTCTGACGCAGGTACAAACTGGAATGGAGGCACAGGATGGAGTCAGGCTGGCTATTACAGTGCTGCCACCTACCTCGCAAGTGCAAGCTCCTGAGTTTGATCCCTGGTACCAAAAAACAAAAACAAAAACAAAATTCTTGGTGATCATGCCTCAGCCTCTTGAGTGCTGCGATTACAGGAGTGTGCCATCATGCCCAGCCTTATATATTTTTTCTCATCAATTTCATTTCAGAATGAATTCTATAGGAAAAAATTGCACAATTTAAAAAAGATAAATGCATAAGCACACTTATGACACAGACAGAATTGTCTGTGATGGCCCACAACTTTTTCTTTATATAATTATGACTATATCTTATATACTTCTGTGTTGTTTGAATTGTTGAAATCATGTTTGTTACTATAGTGCTGCTGCCTGCCTCACAAGTGCAAGGTCCTGAGTTTGATCCTAAGTACTGAAAAAAAAAAAAAGAAAAGAAAAGAAAAAAAAAGAGTAAACAGAAACTGAAATGAAGAAGTAGTCTTAGACTTTAAACTATTTTTAGATATGTAGTGAGGAGAGGTAAAACAGTTTTCAGTAAAGAAGCCATAGAAAATGCTGAATTTGAGCAGGTTGTGGTGGCCATGCCTGTAATCCTTTGCATTTAGGAGGCTGAGGCAAGAGGATCTCTTTGGTTCAAGGCCAGCCTGGATTACATAGCAAATCCTTGTCTCAAAAACAAAATCCAAACCACACCATCAAAACCAAACAGAAAATGCTGTACTCACAGAGCAGAGTTCTAAGGGGATATGTTCTGAAAGAGAGTCTTAAATGCATAAGGGCTGTGATGGCTTCACCTCTCCATATGGAAAGCAAATAAAAAGAGATTTTCAAGTTTTGTCTTTGGTGTTCAAAATGCATTTCTTAAAATGTGAAAATAGAACGAAAAAAAAGGAACCAAAGCTTTTATACATAGAGAGGGGAAGGGGCTTGTTGGGGGGAATGGAATAAAAGAAGATAAAATTTATTTTAAAAACAGACATTGGAAAAAAAAAGAAGCTGGGCATGGTGGTACACACCTGTAATCCCAGCACTCCGGAGGGGGGGGGGCGGGGGGCTGAGGCAAGAGGATCGCTGTGAGTTTGAGACCAGCCTGGGCTACATAGTGAGTTCCAGGTTAGTCTCAACTACATAGTGAGACCCTGTATCAAAAAACAAAAAAAAGAAAATGCATTTCTTTTATGAAATCATGCTGACAAGAGATGAGAGAGCTTTGCAAATATGTAGTTATTTTGTCAGGATTAAAAATTTAGCAGTTCTAGAGCCAGGGGCTTATGTCAGTGGCACTGCGCCTGCCTCACAAGTGCAAGATTCTGAGTTTGATCCACAGTACTGCTAAAAAAAAAAAAAAAAAAAAAAAAAAAAAAAAAAAAAGCTCTGAATCAGTTTCTAAATTGCTTTTTATGCTAATGGTTTATAAATCCTCCAAAAACCCAGTGTATAGCACAAATAGAAAGCTAAGCCTTAATTAAGAGACAGTTTTTCCTTAGTGATGGAAGAAAACAAGCGTGCATGGATACAGACCCTGAAGATTTGTAGGTACAAGGATGAGTTGAGGAGGTTCTCTTGTAGACCTACTGTGGTCACACTGTTTCCTGAGTTCAGGGCTGAGTGGCTCAGCAGGAGTGATTATGAGACATGAGGAGAAGTGTGAAAATGGAGAGGTTCTATGGGGAGAGGGAGATTATCCTGACAGCATCCTGGAGCATTCAGGTTTAGAAAAATATCTGTCTGTGAGAATTTTGTTTGGATTAACATCTCTTTCATGAACTTGTACTTAGTCCCTTTTGCAACCTCTCTCTGTCCCCCCTCTCTTTCTGTCTCTTTGAGACAGGGTCTCACTGTGTAGTTCAGTCTGGGTTTAAACCCACTGTGATACTTCTAACTCAGCCTCCTGCGTGCTGAGATTACAGGTGTGCGCTATCATGCCCAGCTGTATTCTATTTGTAATAGTTAAATTTATAGGAGCAGAAATTTCTGCTAAAACTGTCAAGACTGTTACAATGAATAACCTTCGTTTTATTTTTATTTTTATTTTATTATTTTATTTATTCATTTTTATTTATTTTTTATTTTTTGAGACAGGGTCTCACTATGTAGTTAAGACTGAACTGGAACTCACTATGTAGCCCAGGCCGGTCTCAAACTCAAAGCGATCCTCTTGCCTCAGCCTCCTAAGTGATGGGATTACAGGCTTGCGCCACCACGCCTGGCTAATCTTCATTTTAAAGATGACACTATGGGTTTCTGTTGACATTGAATAGGATTAATATTTTAAGTGTCTGGTAAAAGTATAGCACTAATTGTGCATTCAGTTGAGGCTGTTTTATGATGTGTTCTGTATGTATTTTATGGTACTATTTAAATCTAAAATGTTAACAGAGATGGTTGCTGTTATCAATTTTACTCCATTTTATCATTAGGGTTAGGGTTTTTACTTATTTAAAACTCAGCATCTCTGTATTATTTTATAAAATTAAAGGCATTGCAACAGAGAATAATAATCCTTCACCATGCAAACAAAAGAAGGAAGCTGCAGGTACAGAAATATACACTGTCTTCTCCCTGGATAGGCAAGTAAAGGCCTGCCACAAACAATCTTCCTATTTGCAAACGAAAGTAGAAATTAGTAGCAAATCAGAACTAAGAAATTAAGTAGATAGGAGGGTGGATGGGGAAAGGGGAGATGATTTCAAAGGGCACAAAGTTTCAGGTAGATATAAGGAATACATTCTGGTGGTCTGTTACTCAACGTGGTGAATACTGTCAATACTTCAGTATTGTACATTTCAAAATAGCAGAAAGATGCTGCCTGCCTTGGAAGTGCAAGGTTCAGAGTTCAACCCCTGGTTTAAAAAAAAAATGCAGGGAGAAAATAGCAGAAAGACTGGATTTTATTTATTTTTTTTCACATTGACTTTATTGGTACATTTTAGGTATACAGTACAGTTACATTCATCATTGGGATCTTGTACCTTTACATGACAGGTCTTGGTTCTCATTTTTTCCCCTTGTCTCTGCCCTCCCTTCACCCCCTCCTTCCCTCCCCCTTTAGAAACATTTTATTTCCATTTTTTCATTTTTTCCTATTTTTTCATTCCCTTATTACCTTTCTCCTACCCCTCACACTTTCCCTACACCTTTAGCCCTTTTTTTCCTATTTCACACTGTCAATTATCTCATTAGGACCTTATGTACTATTATAGTTTGTTCACCCCAGGGAAATTATTCGGTATTTACACATGTGTGACTTATTTATTTCACTAAGGAGTATATCCTCAATACGTAACATTTTCCTATGAATGAATCTAATTTTTCATTCTTTATGCCAGAGTAGTATTCCATTTTATAGGAGAACCACATCTTCTTTATCCAGTTTCCAACTGATGGGCAAATGGGCTGCTTCCAAGTTTTAGCTATTACAAATTGCATCACTATAAACATAGGTGCGCATATATCAATGTGGTATGATTCTTTTAATTCTTTTGGAAAGATACCCAGCAGAGGGATGGCTGGGTCAAATAGAACCTCTAGTCCCAGCTCTTTGAGGTATCTCTATATTGATTTCCATAGTGGTTGCACCAGTCTGCACTCCCACCAACAATGGAGAAAGGTTCCTTTCTCCCACAAACCCCGCCAACATTTGTTATTGTGTGATTTCTTGATAGCAGCCATTCTTTGTAGGGTGAGGTGAAATCTCAGTGTTGTTTTCATCTGCATCTCTCGAATGACCAGTGATATGGAGCATTTTTTCATATATTTATTTGCTGCTTTTATTTCTTTGTCTGAGAAATATCTGTTTATTTCAGATACCCATTTTTGAATCAGGTCCTAATATTTGGGGGGGCTGATTGTTTTGAGTTCTTTGTATATTCTAGATAATATTCCTTTGTCTGAGGAGCAGCTGGTAAAAATGTTTTCCCACATTGTAGGTTGTCTCTTAGTTCTGTTGATGGATTCTTTTGCAGTGCAGAAGCTTTTTAATAAGATGAGATCCCAGTTGATTCTATCTGCTAGTTCCCGTGCTACTGAGGATTTGTTCATAATCAATTCATTTATTTTTTGTATCATTTTCTTAGTTTCCATTGCATTGATTTCTGCTCTTATCTTTATAATTTCTCTCTTGTTTGAGCTTTGGGGTTCCCTTGCTCTTCTTTTTCCTAAAAGTCTAAGGTTCATCATTAGGTTGTTTATTTGAGCTTACTCTGTTTTCCTATTCAGTGCTATGGATTTTCCATGTAGAACTGCTTTCATTGTGTCCCACAGATTCTTGTATGTTGTATTGGCATTTTCATTTATTTGTAAAAACTGTACAATTTCTTCTTTAATTTCCTCTGTGATCCATTGATTGTTCAGGAGAGTGTTCAATTTCCATGTGTTTCTGAAGTTCCTATGATTTCTTATGCTATTGACCTCCAGTTTGATTGCACTATGATCTGATAATATACAAGGAATAACTTCAATTATTTTGCATTTATTCAAATCTGTTCTGTGAGCTAATATGTGGTCTATCTTGGAGAATGACCCATGTGCAGCCAAAAAGAATGTATATTCTGATTTTGTGGGGTGGAACATCCTATAGACGTCTATTAAGTCCAAGCTTTCAAAAGCTTGCATCAGTTCTAATATTTTGTTGTTGACTTTTTGCCTCAAAGATCTTTCTATTTGTGAAAGTGGGGTATTTAGATCCCCCACTACAATTGTATTAGTGCTTCTTTGGTTTTTCATGTTTCTTAATATTTCTTTTATATAAAAATAAATGGGAGCATTAATATTTGGTGCATATATGTTTATGATTGTCAACTCTTCCTCTTGAATTGCTCCCTTTTCAAGGATGTAGTGTCCTTCTTTGTCTCTCTTAATGAGTTTTGGTTTGAAATTTACTTTATCTGAGAATAAGATTGCTACCCTTGCTTTTTTCTGGGCTCCTGTCACATGGAGAATTGTTTTCCATCCTTTCACTTTCAGTCTACGGACTTCCTTTTGCACTAGGTGTGTTTCTTGTATACAACATATTGTTGGATTTTGCTTCTTAATCCATTCTGCCAATCTATTTCTCTTGATTGGTGAATTGAGGCCATTAATATTGATGGTTATAACTGATATATTCTGACTTATTCTTGTCATGTTATTGTCCTTTTGTTGACTCTTTTTACTTTTTCTCCCATCTCCTTTTAGTTTCTTGCCTTGCCATTTGATTTGGTCTGTTGGGCCTCATGTTATTGTGAACATCGTTGTCCTTTTCTAGGATATTGTTTAGAATTCCTTGTAGTGCTGGTTTGGTGTTCGTGAAATTTCTCAGGTGCTCTTTGTCGTGGAAGTATTTTATTTCCCCATCTATTTTGAAAGAGAGTTTTGCAGGATACATCAGTCTAGGTTGGAGGTTCTTTTCTTTTAGGACTTGGAATACCTCACTCCAGGCTCTCCTTGACCTAAGGGTTTGTGTTGAAAAGTCTGCTGTGATTCTAATGGGCTTTCCTTTGCATGTGATTTGTTTCTTTTCTCTTACTGCTTGTAGTATTTTGTTTTTCTGTTGGATTTCTGGGATCTTGATTATTATACGTC
>NW_022900927.1:8021702-8024780 GCF_012274545.1 Fukomys damarensis
TTTCATAATATCAGAGAAAACAACTCTTTAAATCAATCACAACCCTTTATCCCAATTGATACATTCAGCAGCCCAATAGGATCAGGCACAGCTTGCAAACTGACCACTTGTGGTAGTCATTAATGTATTACCTTTAACTCATGTGAATTGAATTATTTTCAAGAAGCAGCCCATAGTATGTTTGCAGTGAATATGCTTTTCAATATAGCATCTTTACCACTTAGGATGGGGAGTTAGACTTAGAACAAGAGGATTAGATAAGTGAAAGAATTAGAGCAGGTTTGAAGTGAATCCAGAGGATGTAGAATTATCTTACTATTTTTAGCAAGCTATTAACTTCAGGGGGGATAGAGAGAGTGCAGGAATAAGGACAAGAATATATCCCCTTAACAATAACAGGCGCTTGCCTTCCCTTGAAGGTACAGAGCCATGAGTGAGGTAAAATGACTGGAGCAACGAACATAAAGAGAAACCCCTCCTAAAAAGAAAAAATAATAAAAGAAGAAGTCTGAGTTAGGACAGGAGCCGGAATAAAAAGGGAGATGAGGGATAATATGGTGGAGTAAGAGACTGAGTTGGAGAGAGAGCACAGAAAAAAGAAAGAAATTTTAGGGTGGAATGAGGAAAAGAAAAAAGAGAGAGAGAAAAAAAAGAATTTGAAGGGCCTTTTTCAGACTGTCTCTGTTCTCATATTATACCACATGTACAGCCATATGCAGAACCAAATCCCCTGGCCTCAGCTAGCCAATGGCAGTTCCCCATGACTGAGACTGAACACAGTCCACAAGGCCTAATTTGAGGTTCCCTACCCTCAGGGTTGAACTCCACTCAGTTCTATTACAGGTTTCGCCTGCCCTTTCTTTAAAGATGTTCAAAGTTGGGAGCTCAGAAAACTACCCTTCATGAGAACCTATGCCTCTGCAGAGTTGATCTAAGGACTGGCCCAATCAGGAGGTTTGAGAAAAAGGGGCGGGGTAAGTCCTGGGCGTGTCTCTAGGGCCCCCGTGCAGCTACCTTCCTTACTGAGTCCGTTGTCACGCAGTCCAGGAGGTTGCACACCTGCCGGGTGATCTCAGGAAGGAAGGCAGCTGATGAGACCCCCTCTGGGGTCTTTGGGTCCTTGCTGGGTCTGTTGTCATGCAGTCCGGGAGGTCGCGCATCCACCGGGTGATCTCAGGCAGGCAGGCAGCTGAAGAGACCCCTTAAACTTTTCAATATAACATATTTACCACTTAGGATGGGGGCTTAGACAGAGTTAGAACAAGAGGAGTAGACAAGTAAAAGAATTGGAGAAGGTTTCAAGAAGACATAGAATGACCACACAATCTTTAGGAAACCATTAAATTCAAAAGGGATAGCCAGAGTATAAGTATAAGGACAAGAATATATCCCCTTAACAGTAATAGGGGCTCACTTTCCCTTGAAACTATTGGCCCTTGAGTGAGGTGGAATGACAGAAGAAAAGAACATAAAGAAAAAAGAAAAAATGATAAAAGAAGAAACCTGAGTTAGGGCAGGAGCAGAAACCGAAAGGGAGATGAGGGATAATATGGTGGAGCAAGAGACTAAGTTGGAGAAAGAGAACAGAAGAAAGAAAGAATTTGCAGAGTGGAATGAGGAAAAGAAAGAAAAAAATCAATTTGAAGTGTCTCTTTCAGACTATATCTCTGCTGTTATAATATACAACATGCACAGCCATGTGCAGAAGCAAGTCCTTTGATCTCAGCTAGCCAATGGTAGACCCCCACAATGCAGGCTGACCTCAGGCTGCAAGGCCCAAATTGAGTTCCCCAACCTCCTGCAGGGTTGAACTCCACACAGTTCTACTACAGGTTTCCCCCACCCTTTCTTTAAAGATGTTCAAAGTTGGGAGCTCAGAAAAATCACCTTTATGACCACCTCTGCCTCTGCAGAGTGGGTTCAAAGAGTAGCACAATCAGGAGGTCTGAGAGTGGGGTGTGTATGTGTGTGTGTGTTTTAAGGGGTGTCCCCACAGCTACCTTCCTGTCGCTGGAGCAATGGCAGCAGCAGCAGGGGAGGGCACGGCTACCAGTCCTTTGGATTGGGCCCAAGCAGGCCTTCCTGGTACTGAGCGATGACTGCGGTGGCACAGGCAGGGGAGGGCGCAGCTCCCTGGTCCAGCGGATTGGGCCCAAAAGAGTGGATTTTAAATCTACACACATGTACACCCACCCACACACACAGTATTTGAGGTGATGAATATGCTATTTACTCCGTTTGACAATTCCACAATGTACACGTGTATTGAAATAGCACAATGTACTCCACAAAGACACACAGTTAAAACCTTGGTTTGTGAGTGTAATTCATTCCAGATACTTGCTTGTAATCCAAAGTACTTGTACACATCGAAGCAAATTCCCCCATAAGAAACCAAGAAAACTCAGATGATTTGTTCCACAACCCCAAAATATTCATACAAAATGATTATAGCACCAATATAAAATAATAAATAAATAAATATAATATAAATAAACAAATTAATTTGCACTTATCTTTGTGGCTATGGTGAGGGAGCCAAGAGAGGAGGGTTATTGTATGGGACCACTTTCACTATCACTAATGGAATCACTGTTGGCTCAATGGAATCCTTTTCTTTCTGTGGAAATGTGACATTGCCTTCTCTGCCTTTTTCTTCTCTTTTTCTTCAGATGAGATCTCCTCCATAACCTCTTGCTATTGCTTATGATGCAGATCCATCAGTTTGTTAGCAACTAGCTCCTGGTCACATTCCTTCACCAGCCCCTGAATTTCATCCTTATTGACTTCCAGTCCCATGGTCTTCCTTAAGGACACAATTTCAATGACTGGTGGTTCCTTTTGATGAACAAGGCCCCCTAAGTATGTCCAAGAATTTAATATCCCAGTTTTCTCCAAGCATCATCGAGAGTACTCTTGCTGACCTCATCCCAGTCTTTATCAATGATTTTGAGGAACTGATTTTTCCAAAACTCTCAGAGACTAAGGTTTATTTCTTCAGTCAACTCAAAGTATCACCAAAAATGGTGCATTGGTGTAAAGCGTTTTTTTTTTTTTTTTTTTTTTTTTTTTTTTTTT
>NW_022900927.1:8024807-8031341 GCF_012274545.1 Fukomys damarensis
ACGTTTTTTTTTTTTTTTTTAGCTTTTTAAAATTTGAAATGACCTGCTGATTCATTGTCTGAGAGATTGGAGTGATGTTGGAAGGAACTTGACCTTAATGAACTTGGATTCCACCAGTAAGTTGTTTTCAAAGACTGGAGAATGAGCAGGAACATTAAATATAACAACCAAGGCTTTGAGGGGGCATAGTCTTTCCTAAAGGGTGCTTCTTTACTTCAGGACCATAGACCTAATTGATCTACTAATGGCCAAAGCCTTGCTGTTGGACCTCAGTATTACATTTAACTGGCTCTTCTGCACCTTGCATTTCTTGAAGGCTTATAGATTCTCAGAATGATACATGATAGGGGATTGCCTTTGAAATTCCCACCTGCAATAGTGAAACACAAGAGGATGAGATGGTCTTTTGTGGGCTTTTGATTGGGCATTGCGTTCTTCTCTTCTGTAATGTAGGTCCTCTTTGGCATCTTTTTCCCCCCAAAATTCCCTGTCTCATTGCAGTTAAAAACTTACTGCTGCAGGTAACACTCAGAAACCATGAGCTTCTGGAACTTGGTAATGAATGCCTCAGCTGCCTTAGTGTCCAAATGTGCACCCTCTCCGTGCCTCACAATGCTATTTATGCCACTTCTCTTAAAGTTATCAAACCATCCCCTGCATGCCTTCTTCATTTTCTGTTGATGTATCTGATAGTTTACTTACAAGATTGGGGTATGAAGCCTTTGCCCTCTCACAGATAAAGTTCTTAGTCATAGTATCACCTGCCAGTTGCTTCTGGTTTATCCAAACCAGAAGTGACTTTTTTTTTACACCTTCCAGAACATGTGGCTGTTTTGATATTCTCCTGACTCCCTTTGCTGCATCTAGTCCCCTTATTTTTTCTTTCTTCTGAAATATTTTGCAAATGAATTGACATAGACTTATAAACTCTTGCAATTGCAGCCACTCACATACCTCACCCATATTTTTTGATTTCCTTAACTTCCACTGTAATCATCTTCTTACCACTTTTCTTTTCAATGTTTTTCTGCATAGGGGCTATTGTATATGCTCACACAGATGTTGACTACAGTAAAATATTAATAAACTTGTCATGAGCTGGGGATTTGGCTCAGTGGTTCCGCTGCCTGCCTTGCAAGCACAAGGGCCCAAGTTCAATCCCCGGTACCCACCCAAATAAATAAATAAAGAAACTTGTCATATATTGCACTGTTTAATGTAACTGGCAATAAAGCAGAGGAGGTCTATATATGCAGGCAGCCTGACCTCAAATGAAGCAAAGCATTCCTAAGCTTACTCCTGCATTGAAAAACAAAGGACTTCCCATAGGTGCTTTGAAATGACAAAAAATACACTAGTGCCAATTCCCATATTCTGGAAGATCACTGATTTCTGCCAAACACCATGGCCTGAGACTGAGTACGGGAGACTGAGATAGAAGGTAGGATGTGGCAAAGCTGGCTGGAGGGATATGTGGAACCTATTAATTATGAGACAGTACCAAATAATTTCCAGGTCCCTGTATGAGGAATTTCTCACGGATTCCCATGAGATGTGGACAACATATAAGGACACAGATTCCATGAGAAGCCTGCTATTGTGACTCCTCTTGGTGGCCCATTCTGTGTCTTCTAGGACAGGGAGTACTTTTGTTTTGCTCTTTTTATCTCTTGTTTACCCCAAGTACCTCTGTAGAGCCAGTTTTTCCCTTATTTTTTCACCCCTCACTTTTTTTCTTTTGTTTGAGACAGGGTCTTTCTATGTAGTTCAGGCTGGCCTTGAACTCACTATGCAGCCTAAACTGACCTGAACTTCTGGCAATTTTGCCTCTGCCTCCTGAGTGCTGGGATTACAGGCTTGTGCCACCATACTTAGCTATTCTTCACTTTTCAACTAAACTTGTGGCACCATTTTTGTCTTGTCTATTTAATTGTTTGTTTGAAGCAAGAAGGACCTAGAATATGTTTAACTGCTAACCCATTTCTAATCCATGGAGCATAACACCAATTTTTGTCATAAAGTTGCATATATTCTTTGACTATTTCTATTGGTGAATTACTTTTATGAATTTTATTATGTTAAACAACGAGTACTTGGCAGGAAAAACAATCATAAAAATAAAGTATTGAATTTTCAATATTTATTGAATGTTTAGAAAACATCAAAATTTTTAACATCAACTATTTTTTTGGTGTACAAAGTCTAAAATGAAACAACACAAATAAATTCTTATATGAACTACAATAAAAATACCAATAGCACTTTCCAAAATATAATCTTTACTTCAATAATCATACCTAAGGCATTTTGCACACGACAACAGTGTGTTCCATATACACATACCGCTTACACTGACAGCACATGTGTTTTGCTTTTCTGGCCTTTTTGTAGAACATACTTGACATCTTACTGGTCTTTTTGGTTTGTCAGGAGTTTCTTATTATACAGTATGTAGTTCATAGGAACATAAAATATCAATAAAATACAGTAGTAAATTCTTACTATGTATTGTGCATTATAACACATCAACATTTTCACATCAGCTGTTTACTTGCTTGTAAAATCTAAAAGATATCAGAAATAAAAACCTATGTGAACTACAATGTAAACACAAACAAAAGTTTACCACAGAAATATTTATTATTTCAACTGTCACACCCAAGGCAGTCTTCACACATGACAACTGCATGTTCCATACACAAGTATCACCTACACTGATAGCACATGTATTGTTTTCCTGTGCCTTCTTGTAGGGCACAGTTGACATTTTTTGGTTTTCCTGTTGTCATAGTAGGTCTTTGTGATGCTGAGCCTGCCAGTTCACCTGTCAGCTCACCAGTGTACTCCACAATTTTTCTGTGTAGGTCACGAGACAGAAACATTTTGTTTTTCTTCTGCTGTAGATGTGCTCCAGTCCCAGTCCTCAAAGAAAATTTCTCCATGGTATTTTGCACTTCTTATTTTCTTTGTAAATTATCAAACTATGCCACACATGTTTAGGGTCAAATAAAACGTAACCATTGGCCAATGCTTTGTGTTTTGAGTGATGTCATAGATGCTGCATAACTCATCAACACCTACTCCATCTTTGGTTTTGTTGTAGAGCACTTACATTTCAGGCTTCTGTTTTGTTGAGGTTTCCCTATCAATATTTTTATCATGGTGCAATGTTGATGTCAGCAGTACCAGTTTGTTTTTCTTTGTCATATACAAGGCCAATTGTAAATCTTTCCGAAACCCAAAGACTGTAGTATACAATTTTGTTTTGAAGTTGCAACATTTCACTTGGAATTTCTGCTTTGTTCCTGTGTACAGTTCTTGCACTGGTCAACTTGTGCTCTGTTAGCAAATGTAATATCAATTGGAAACTGGTAAGCCAATTTGTCAAATGTCACATTCCAATTAGTTTGGGAGATGGGAGCAACAAGCTTGTTCATAACATCATTTGGTTTATTACTATATGAATAAGGACCTGATGGCTGAGTTTCAGGATAAATGTCTAAATTGAAAGCATAAGTCTTTGTATTTACAGGGGCATAAAATTTTATGCCATATTTTGATTCATTACTTTTCCATTTTTTTACATTCCTGTGATTACCATGAGAAATCCCTGCTAAGTACAGCAGACCTATGAATGCTTTCGGTTCAGGAATCATAATAAATATGGTTATTGGTGCAGCGAGGACGTTTTACATGCAATTCAGCCTTTGCATATTGCATAGTATTTGGTCTGTCACAATTTCCAACACTGAATGGCAGTGCTGGCATTGTCTAATGCATTTCACCCCTGCCAAGACCCTCACTATATTTTTGGACCTAGTTCTAACATTGGATTGTTCCCTTCAGTTTTGTGGCCATTTTGCAACATTTTGACTAGTCAAATATGTATTCATACTGCTCTTTTCTTTGTTATCTGAATCAAAGAAGTCTACATTCCCTGAGTCTGTATCAATCAATTCTTGTTCCATTTCACTGTCACAGGAACTTTGGCTCATATGTCCAATGTCAAAGTACTCCTTCTCGTCATACACCCACAGCACTCTTCTATTATGAAAACATGTATTTTACCATCATTATTTTACCATCATTAGCATCATCACTCATGCATGAGTAATCTGATAATTTACTTTTGACCTCCTCCAAAATTTGCAAATCTGATTTTTCATGTGCCATTGTACTGAATTCAGCTACTTCTACCAGAAAAATCAAAAGGAAACTTAAAAAAAAAATCTTGGAGTGGTGTGGATCTACTGGACCCTCTGTGATGCTCACATAAACATAAGCAAAATCATTTCGATGGAGTGTAACTTAGGTAAAAATCCCATTTTTTGCCACTTTTGCACATGTGCACACACCTTGCCATTCATCCTACCCAATGGATAAACACATAGATCGTTTCCTGTATCCCTCAGGGAAAGGTACTGAGCTGCACAGCCTGCTAATTACACAAAAGTACAAATTTAAAATAGAAAAGCAAAGGATGGGTCTGCTGGATCCACTGTCATGCTGTTTGAGCTAAAGAAACTACCAATAAGGGAATCACCTACCACCTCACAGAGTGGGAGAAAGAGAATCATTGGCTTAATTGTGATCATGTGATGTTTACTGTCACAAATCACTTGTAATGGAAGACACTGCTTGTTTATCATGTTAAAATTTATTAGAAATATTTGCTCCTCTTGGGGAACAAATTCCTCACAACCATTAGCTGAATAGTTATTATTTGTTAATTAAAAGTAAAAAGTTAAATACCAGCTAGGGAATAAATACACTAAAAGAATTTGTCTTAGTTTGCTTGAAACTAAAAAGTTGAAATTTTACCTTTGTTGAAACTAAAAGCTGAATTATCAATTTAAAAACTATATTTTTCTATTTGAAGTTGCTCTTTTGGCTCTGAGAAGGAAATCTCAAAAAGAAAAAAGATTTTTAAATATAAAACAGGAATGTTGTGCTCATCAGCCTTAGAGATAGGATTTTCAAGGATGAATCCTATAGACTGTACACATGAAAACTATAACCTGTCATCACAGTGCTTGTTGATCAGATTCTATTACTATAATTCTTTTAGCACTAATTTTCCATGATTTTTTGTTCTTTATAATGCACTATTTGTTCTGGTAGGAGCAAAAGGCCTTCTTTTGTAAGAATTCTGTTTTACCAGAAAGTATTTTAACTCCTCTAAATCACTACTCCCTTAGATATTTTAATGCAGTCATCTAAATTTCCAAACCTTCCATCAAAAACAAGTTTGGAGGAGCATGCCAGGGATTTAGCTCACTGGCACCAAGCCTGCCTTGAAAGCACAAGGTTCTGAGTTTGATCCCCAGTACCAAAACAAAACAAAATTTGGAGTTTGTAAAACTCCAAAGAATCTGCCAGAGAGATTGTTACTCGTGTTCCTTCAGCAGGTGTTTAAATGTTTGGCGTTGTCAGGAACGTGGAAAACACCATCCCGATCCTCAGTGTAAGACAGGCACTTGGAAGATTTAACAGGACACATCGATTGAGGGTGTCCCGGAAGCCACGAAGTGGGTGGGTGCGGGGAGCAGGGCACAAACCGACCAGCTTGGTGTGGGAACCTGCAAGAAAGCTGCAGGAGCACGGTCAGCAGCCTGGGAGGTCAGCAAGGTGCGGAGATTTTGGCCAAGGGTCGCATGGCTCGCAATCTCGGAAAGGGAGGAGGGCACGAATCAGAAAGGGCTCGGGGCAGGAGTACGCGACAGAGACCCGGTAGCCAGGACCGCAGGGCGGCGCGATCCGTCCCAGGCTCAGGGACAGCCGAGACCGCCTCAAAAGAGGCGGACGCAAAGGGCAGCAATATAAGACAGGGGCTTCCAGAAATCGCCCCAAGAGAAATGATATGGTCAAAGAGCCCGTGCCTTTGCAAAACACTAAGTCTGTAAAGACGAGCTAGGGCAGGCGTCGACAGTGGTAGGCACGCTCCACGTCGCAGACCCTTGCAAAAACTGTCACTACCTAACCACCACGTGGTGGTATTTAAACCAGTCGTAATCAGTTTCAATTTTCTCGCGTGGGCCTGCGCCCGCGAGTATTGCCCTAGGCTGGAGGCGTTGGGGATCCTGCGCAGTCAATGCCCAGGAGCGGAGCCAGGTGGGCTCACACACTACAACCTTCCCGCAAATGGACCGCAGCTGGGCAAATAATTCGCGCTTTTCAACGTCACCCTACAACAGAGAAGGAGGCGAAGGACAGCGCAGACCTCAAGGGGCCTTTTTTTTTTTTCTGGTACCGGTGACCTTTACATGAGGTAGGCGGTGACACCAAAGTTAAACCCCAGGCCCAAAGGGCCCTTTTTATAGGCTTCCTCAGGCCGCCAAAGCCGCATCCCAGGTACTCGCGTGGCGCAGGCGCAAAGCGCGCATAGCAGGCGCAGGGCACAGCGGGTAGAGTTTTCCCAGAAGCCTCTGTCACTCGGAGCTACCCTTTCTCCTGCACGTCGGCGCGCGACGTCGCCCCGCCCACCACACCCTGTGTCGCGGCCGTGGTTTGCCGGCGCCCCCCTTCGGTCCCGTT
>NW_022900927.1:8031987-8042958 GCF_012274545.1 Fukomys damarensis
TCCGGTTTCCTCCTCGTGGCCTACGCGGCTCCCGCTGCCCGGGCCGGCGATTCCCATCCCTGCCCGAGAGGCCTTCCGAGGTTGCGGACGGCCAGACACCCCGTCTGCGGCCGGGCGTGTCGTGCTGGGCTCCGGAGCTCCCGGCCCTGGGTCCGTCCTGCTAAGGAGACTTGCTTTTGTCGCGAGCGTCCAAACCTTCTTGTGAAACCAAACTTTACTAAGCTTTGATCTCTCGAGTGTGCGAATGGAGAACATCCAGAGCTTCTGAACATCAGCCTTTTATCCGTGCCCTGAACTTCTTAAATACTCCATCTCCTCCCCACTTCATCTTTTAAAACCTGCTGCCCGGGCTGACAACCAAAGCGTCGGGAGGTCCAAACTAAGCCTTATCAGTCACTTCTTTTTGAGTCATTTAAGAGATTTCTTACACATATCTGGCGGTCTTGCCACCCACACGTATTTTGAAAACTTGTTTTAAAAGACACTTGATTTAGAGAAATTGATTAGAACACAGATTCAAATCTTGAATTTGAAAAATACACCCCAGTATATTTCTGTACCGTATTCCAGTGTCTGCCAGCTGAGCGTTACTCATTTTGGATTATATTTTGGCTAGCATCCCTAAACTACCAGTGAATTAAGATATTTCAGCAAAACGAATGAAAATAATATTAATGTAACTCTTTGGCTAGTGGATGATCTATCCGAGTTTGGGAAATTTCTCTGAATTTTGGGAAAACCCTGTTAAATAAATGTATTATTTTCTCGTATTAGAGCAGAAGTTAACTAGTGCATATGACTATATGCCTCAGCAGCAGAATATTGAAAGCAGTACTTTTCTTTTTTTCTCTTGATGGGATTAAACCCAGGTCCTTGAGCATGCTAGGCAAATACATGTACTACCACTGAGCCACTTACTTCCTCAGTCCTGAAATACATTCTTAAATACTGTGGGTTTTTGTATCTTACTGGTAGTTTTAATATTTAAGCCTCAATATGTAATCAAGTCTCTTCCCAGATCCTTGATTTCTTTTTTTTTTGCTTTTTCAGACTTTGGCTTAATCATTTTACTCTTTTGCTATTGGATAAAATCGGTACGAAAAAATTTTCAGGTCTTTTGTTTTTGTTGATTTAACTGGGGGATGTGAAATTTTGAAACTGTCTTTTTTTTTTTAATACTGCATTAAAAATAATCTGAGTTTGGGGCTGGGGATTTAGCTCAGGGGTGCTGCCCCCGCTACCCCCCCCATCGGAGTTTGTTCATAGTCTTTTAAAAGACTAGCCATTCTTATTGTACCTTCATTTAAGCTGTAAAAATTTTTGGTGCTAGTTTCACACTCAGTGACAGTGACTTGTTCTGAGAATTTTGAGTACATTTTAAGATTTCAGTGGGTTAAAATTAGAATGTTTGCTTACTGTGACTGTACTCATGAATGTAAAGACATTCTTTAGTATGTCGAAGGGTAAGAGTAATGTTATGCTCCTTGAAAAGGTGTCATGGAGGAAATTTTAAGGAGATTTTTTTTTTTTTTTAACCTGTAGTATCTTCATGTGTGATGAGACTCAATTTAAGACCCAAACATCATTGGTTATTCACCTTCCCCTACCATCTTTTGAATACTAACTAATGCTTAGGAAATTTTCTTGAAAACCTGTGCTGTTAATCTTTAAAGGTAGGCTGAGTCAGGGTGTTTACACGATGCCACTGATTTCTCATCAGTTGCCTCTTTAGTAATAAGAAAGTACGTCATATTACCCATCAACTCAATGCTGTACTTTTTAGGTGTATTAATGAGAAACAGTGATAAACATAAAAGTAATGAGTCCAGTCATAGAATAATTTTCATTGTAACTTCCCATTAGCAAGTTCTTCCAGCTTCTGCTCTTCTCTTTTAGTGATGTAAATGGGATCTTGTCTTACCTTGCTTAGTAAAAGGAAATTTAAAACACACATTCGTATTATCTTTATTAAGAATAAATGGCCTTGTATCTTCAGAATAGTCTTGCTTTTGAACAATGATAACTGGTTAGTAGCACTGAGTAGAGCATAGAGTTAAAATATCCCAGTATCACTGTATATTCCCAAGACTTTATCTTTTCATTTTTTTAAAGTTGTGGCACATAATTCAGTATAAAATGTGAAGACTCTTTTGCAAAATAATTTCCTACAAAAGCACTGTGACCTTAGCTGATTATAGTCTTTAACACTCAGTTGCCAGAGTGGTCCTTTGAAAATCATGCCACTTCCCGAATCATACCTTATTTTGGCTTTCAAGGTTCTGTGTTGAGTCTCTTCTCTGATTCCATCTCCTTTTTCTCCAGGCACATTTCTGCTGTTACTGAGATCTTCTCTATAAGGTAACAGCTCTCTCCACATTTCTTTTTCTTGTTTTTAAAAAAAATTTCTTGGGGCTGGGGATTTAGCTCAGCGGTTCGGTGGCCTGCCTTGCAAGTGCAAGGGATGGAGTTCAATCCCTGGCACCAAAAAAAAAAAAAAAAAAAATTTTTTTCTTAGCCGTTTTATGCCATTTTTCTCCGTAGCATTTTATCATGTTCCAACATAATACTATTAGTTTAACTTATTTTACTAACGTGTTTATTCTACTTCATACTAGTGCAACTTCTGTGCAAACAGGGTTTGTCATTTTGCCTCTTTAGTCCCTAAACATCTGAACAATGCCTGACCTGTAGGGGGTACTTATTAAATATGTAATGGATTAATATGCTTTTAGCTATAAACAGTAAAGCTAGTAATTGTGGTTTGAAACTTTACATGACGTCTTAGTCTGTTGCATCACTGTGTGAACTATATTCAGGAAAGGGGTATATATTTTTAAAGGCAATTTGTGGCCTTAAAACTGTAATTTGTTAAAATATTAAAATTAGCTAAAAGTAGAGTGGTATAAATATCTTATTAAAAATGTCATTTAAAAGCCACATTAGACTTATTTTTAATAGTTTAGGTAGAACTAGGATACTGTGACACATTGACAGGAGGGGAGGCAGAAAGCAAGGGTGGATCTTGAAGATTAGGTGGAAACCTTTTGACAGTCTGGAAGAGAGGGTAATAGCTTGAATTAGGTTAAGAATTGTAGAGATGGGCTAAGTAGATGAGATTTGTGATTAATAAGGCCTCAACTCATAAGTTGTAGGTACAGGAGAGAAATTTCAAAAATGACTCCAAGTTTATGAAACTGGATTGATTTCCGTACCAAGTGAGGACCAAGTTCTTTTGGTTTTCGCATACTGAGTTTGAAGTGCTTTTGGAGCTTTCAGGTGGAAATTTTATATAGTCAATTAGGTATATAGCTTTAAAATCCAGAGGAGGAGTATGGGCTGGAAATAGATAATTGGAGGTAATTGAAACTGTGGGAAAGGGTGAAATTGCCTAGGAGAGACAGTATCTTTGCTAGAAGGTACCCTAGAATCGAACCACAGTAGCCTCAAGCATAAAAAGTGTATGGGAAGAATGTGAGGTCTCTATTGTGAAGGTCAGAGAATCAGAAGGTAAATGTGTTGTTACCAAAACCAAAAGAAGAGAGTGGTTCAAGAGCCATGTAATCAGTAGAAAGAGTTGAATAAGGCAAGAACTGACAAATTTTTCTTTGGATATAACAGTATGGAGCTCATTGACCTTTTTGGTGCTCCTGTAATTGCATAACTACTGTAGTTTTGAAAGTACTAAGATTAAAGTTTAAGAAAGTATCCATTTTACAGAAGAGAGCTAATATTTATCAGATATTTACTATGAATTACCCATTCTGTTTTAGACACTTTACATTAGTTTTCTTTGATCTTTTTAGTGGCCTTCCAGTATTAGCTATATTGTTCTGTTTTGCAGAAATGAGACCGAGGCTCTAGAGAGGTTAAATGGCTTGTTATCAGAGCACTAACTATATCTCTATACTTAGATCTGTGTAACTCTTTGGCCTTTATTCATTTTATCAATTGGTCTCCCGATTTGTAGGGCATTGCTGTCCAACAGACATTTTTGCAGTGATGGAATGCTCTGTATCTGCCCTGCCCAGTACAATGGCTGACAGCAGCATGTGACTAGGAGCACTTGAAAAGTGGCCAGAACAATTGGGTAACTGAATAATGGTTACCTTATTAGATGCTTAAGGATCAGAGGCCATCGAGACTCACAAGTAATAATAGTCTTAATATGTGAGGTAAAGATACATGTTTCATTTGTAAAGAGAACTGCTTTGATTACATGCTAGTCTTAGATGCCTTAAATGAATTTTGTAGGTAACTTTAAAAATTTCAAAGTTTCAAATAATTTTTTTTTTTCTGAATCATTTGAGATTAAGTTGCAGTTGTAACGTCAAACAAATGCAGGGGCAGGGCTTTATGCTAAATAACTAATATTACTACCAAAAGCAGGAAATTAACTTTGCTGTATTACTACAGTCTAATCTTAGACCTCATCAAGTTTTGACATTTTCCATAATGATTTCTTTTGTAACAAAATAATTAAATTCAGAATTCTATATTACATTTAATTATAATGTCGTTTTAGACTTTATGCTAGGACAGTGTTTTACCTTGACTTTCCTGACCTTGGTACTTGTTAAAATTTACAAGTTTTGTTTTAACTATCTCTTAATTTGGGTTTGCCTTAAATTTTCTTAGAATTAGGTTTAGATTGTGTACCTTGACAGTAGTAATGTGTTTTTCTCATTGCATACTGTCAGTATAATTTTTTAGTCCCAGTACTGAAGATAGAACTTTGTTCAGTTGATTAATGTAAGTCCTTTCCAGCTGCTTCACTGAAACACCCCCCCCACACCTTAATAATTAATTTTGTGGGGAATTATGTTGAGACTCTAAAAATAGCTCCTTTCTTACCAGCCTGTTATATATCCTCAAACTATCCTGGCCTTGGTCATTGAAAGCCCCTACAAGCTAATTATCTGCTTTCTGTTTGCATGCATTGAGTATTTTCTTACTTTTTTTCACAAGAACATGTTCCAAGATTACTTTGTGCTGTACTTTGCCTGCCATAGCCCTGGAATCAACCATCCCTCCAAGAAATGGATCCTTTTAGTGCAGAAAAGTATTTAGAAACCAAAATTTGGGCAGTGTATTTATTCTTTATGTTTCAGTCCCTAAATTTGTTCTAGTTTTTGCCTTAAATTTACAACTTCCTTTTCTTAACAGGGAGAAACTTACACCTTTTTTATTATGCTTATTTTATAATATTCTCTATGTAGCCAATTTTCCACTCTTACTGCCATTGCTGCTCCCTCTCCCTCTCCCCTCCCCCTCCCTCCTTCCCTTCCTCTCTCCCCTCCATCTCCCCCCTCCATCTCCCCCCTCACCTAGGTATTGGGTCCTTGCACTTGCGAGGCAGGTGGCAGAACCACTGAGCTAAATCCCCAGCCCTCTCTATTTAAAAAAAAAAATTTTTTTTTCCCTTTAGTACTGGCGATTGAACCCAGGGCCTGCACATTGAGCTACATCTCCAGCTAAGCTTTTTATTTTATTTTGAGACCGGGTCTCCCTAAATCACTTAAGTTGCCCAAGGCTGGGCTGTAACTTGCCATCCTCTCTTTAAGCCTCCCAAATTCTGGGATTACAGATCTAGGCAGCCAGGCCTGGTTTACCATTTTTTTTCTTTAACTCGGATACCCCAGCCCCTCCACATAATTTTTTTTTTTCCCCTTCTCATTTCTGCTGCTGCAATAACCTGAGAAAGAAGTAGACTTCCCTTAGTGTATGTTAACAGTTGTTCTGGCTTGGATTTAAAGTGCTTTTAAGTCCTTTTACATTTTGGCTCATAATTCTCTGCTCTTTTCTCCTGTTGCTTTCCTGACTAGGTTTTTCCTGACTAAACTAGGAAAAATTTCTTAAAATCCTCATGCATTTACATTTTGGCTCATAATTCTCTGTTCTTTTCTCCTGTTGCTTTCCTGACTAGGTTTTTCCTGACTAAACTAGGAAAAATTTCTTAAAATCCTCATGCATTTTCTCTGCAGTTTACTTTTGTTTCCTTTACTGTCAGTAGTTAACGCTTCTTAGGAACTCTGCCTGTCTCTCACAGTTGGCACTTAGGAAATGCTATCTTGCTCATTTTTCATACTTCCTTTCTCCAACTCTACTCTCCCTATCATGAGGAGGTACAGTATCTTTATTTGTCTTCTCACTCTAAAGCCAGGCTCAATACCCTAGCCACAGTAGTGTTGCAGCAGCTTAAAAGTAAACAAAAATAGAAGTAAAAACATTAAAGAGCAACCAAGGCAGTAGTTGCTTTAAAAATTGTCTGGCATTGGTGAATCTGTTTACAAATTTTCATTTAAAATTTTACAATTTTCATTTAATGAAAATATAGCACTATTTTGCCTTCCTAGACAGCCTGCTAAAAAAAAAATACTTCTATAAAACTACACTTTTTTTCCATCTGTTTAAGCCTTTTCTTTAAACTTTTTAAAATTAAAAAAAAATTTTCATATCATTTTCTTTATTAGAACATGATTATAGTACATAATGTGTATATTTCTTTTGTGGACTTGGTATGTATATGTAATATATCTTAATTCTTTTTTCATTTTCTTTCCTTCCCTCCCTGCCCCTTCATTCCATCGCTTAACCCCCTTCCATTTTATTTTTTGTACACGTTCATGTTCTTTGTGGGGAGTTGGTACATGTACATAACAAATCTTAATTCCTTTTTTCTCTCTTCCCACCTCCATCCATCTCTTGATCCCTTTCCCCTTTGAGAAAGATCTCTCTACTTATTCTCCACTATTTTGCTTTTTCTTTATACTTCGGATAGCTTATATAAACCATGCCACATTTAAGCTTGTCTGATTTATTTCATGTAACATTATTGTCTCAAGTATATCCATTTTCCTATAAATGATTTGTTTATTTTTCTTTATAGTAATACTCCATTGTATGTAAACACTACATTTTCTTCATTCATTTGTTCATGGACATACAGGCTACTTCCAAGATTTAGCTGTTATGAATTGTGCTGTTATAAACATGTGTATATAAATACCACTGAAATATCATGTCTAACCCTTTGGGGAAATTAACCTAGAGGGAGAATAGCCAGGGTCAGTGGAATTTCTCAGTTTCTGTATTGGTTGTACTAGTTTACATTCCCACCAACAATGTAGAAAGGTTCCTTTTTCCCCACAGCTTCACCACCATCGATTAATATTTAATTTTTAATGACTATTCTTTTGGGAATAAATGGAATCTCAGTGTTGTTTTAATTTGCAGCTCTCAAATGGCCAGCAGTGTTGAGTGCTTCTTCATGCATTGGTTATTTGTATTCTTCTGAGAAGTGACTATTCATTTCACTTGCCCATTTTTGATTGGATCTCCTATTTTGGGGGTGTTTAATTTCTTTGAGTTCTTTATATATTCTTGATATTAATCCTCTATCTGAACTATCTTGTGCAGCTGGTGTTCAGGTCAGAACATCTGTGCTTAGGCCTTCAAGAGTTTTACCTATTTTGTCTTCTAGCAGGTTTTATTTCTGTTCTAACATTTAGTCCTTTTATACATTTTGATTTTAGTTTGGTACATGGTGAGAGATATGGGTCTAGAATCAGTCTTCTGCATGTGGATAGCCAGTTTTCCCAATACCATTTATTAAAGAGATCTTTCCTCCAGTTTATGATTTTGGCCTCTTTGTTAAAGTTTAATATGCTTGGGATTGTGTTTGCATAATTATTCTGTTCTTTTGAGCATCGTGTCTGTTTTTGTGCTAGTGCCACGCTGTTTTCATCACAGTAGATTTATAATATAACTTCAGGTTTGGGATTGTGATGCCTTTTGTTTTGCTCTTGTTAACCTAGTATAGCTTTTTCTATTCTGGGTCTCTTAGGGTTTCATGTGAATTTTAGGATTGTTTTCTCCAATCTGTAAAGAATGCTGTTAGAATAAGGTGTGGGATTTCATTAATTCTGTATGTCAACTTTGGAAGTATGGGCCATTTTGACCATATTGGTTCTGGCTATCAATATTTCTATTTTCTTTTCTATTGGGGATCAAACTCAGGACCTTGCACTTACAAGGCAGGACAGTGTCTGTGAGCTAAATCCCTGGCCCTCTTTCCATTTTCTGATGTCCTCTTTTGATTTTCGTTTTCAGAGTGCTGTAGATTTTGATGTAGAGATCTTTCACTTCCTTAGGTTAATTCCTAAGTAGTTTTTTTGATGCTACTGTGAGTAGTATTTTTTTCCTAATTTCTTTTTCAGTGGGTTCATTATTGGTGTAGTGGAATGCTGATTTTGTGTGTTGATTTTGTACCCTGCATCATTACTAGATGTAGTTATTCTAGGAGTCTTTTGGTGGATGTTTTGGATCTGCTATGTAGAGAATCATGTCACCTGCAAATCATATAATTTGACTTCTTCCTTTCCAGTATATAGTCTTGATACTTCTTTTTCTTGCTTAATTGCTCTTGCTAACGTTTCATGTACAGTGTTAAATAGGTATGGGGATAATGGACATCCTTGTCTTGTTCCTGATTTTAGAGGGAAAGCTTTCAGATTTTTCCCATTAAATAGAATGTTGGTCCTTGGTTTGTCATAAATGGCTTTTCATTACATTGAGTTAAGATCCTCTGTACCTATATGTTCTTTAGGGCTTTTACATGAATGGATATTGGATTTTGTCAGATGCTGTCTCTGTGTTTATAGAGAGGATCATGTGATTTTTGTCCTTGATTTCTGTTTATTTAGTGCATTACATTTTTTTATGTGTGTTTGTTGAACCATCTCTGCATCCCTGGGATGAATCCTACTTGGGTCTTTTTAATAATCTTGCACTGTTTGCCAATATCCTGTTGACAGTTTTTATGTCTGTTCATCTAAGAGATTGGTCTGTACTTCTCCTTTTTGCTTGGATACTTGTCTGATATTGGAATCAGGCTGTCGGTATTTTCCAGGAATGACTTGGGGAATACTCCCTTCTTCCCTTTCATTTTCATTAAACAGCTTGAGAGGAATGTTGGTGTTACAATTTCCCTGAAGATTTTATATAATTCATCATTGAATCCATCTGAATCTGGACTTTTCTTTTGGTAGTTTTTTAAAAATTAATATTTCAATTTCATTACCTGTTACTGGATTATACTAGGTTTATAAATCCACTTGGTTTACTTTTGGTAATGTGTCTAGGAATTGGTCCATTTCTTTCTTTCTTTCCTTCCTTCTTTCTTTTCTTTGGGTACCGAGGATCGAACTCACAACTTTGAGCTTGCGAGGCAGATGTGGTGCCATTGAGCTAAATTCCTTTCTGAATTCCCCAATTTACTGGCTTACAGGTTTTGAAGTAGTTGTCAATATCACCTATTTCACTTTTAATTCCATTGATTTGGGTCTTCTTTTCTCATTTTTTTGGTTAGGTTGGTTAAGTATTTTATTTATTATTCGTTTGTTTATTTATTTATTTATTCATTTATTTATGTTACTGGGGATCAAACTTGGGTGCAGCACCACTGAGCTAAATTCCCGGCCCCATTTTGTTTATTATTTGAAACAACCCTTTCTTTCTTTCTTCTTTTTTTTTTTTTTTTTGGTCTCAATGTTACTGATTTCTGCTGTGTTCTTTATATTTTCATTTCTTGTACTAGCTTTGGGTTTGGATTTTTGTTGTTTTTCTGGAACTTCAAGGTGCATCAATAGGCTATTTGGGCTCTGTTTTTGTGATGTTGGCATTCACAGCATTCTCTCTTAGGACTGCTTTCATTATGTTCCTTAAGTCTTGCTATGTTGTATTGGCATTATCATTTAGTTCTAGAAACTGCCTTACTTCTTCCTTGATTTCTTTTTTTCCATTGTCTGTTTGAGAGTGTATCATTTAGTTTCCATATACTTGCATATTTTCTGTATTTTTGAGGGGAGGTCTTCATTTCTAACTTCATTGCAGTATGGCCTGAAAAGCTACTGTTCTACTGGAGAATGAATATTAATAACTTTAAAAATTTGTAAGCTGTCATTCCCTGAAAATTTATGAAAAACCTTTCAGATAGGACAACTTCAATTCGCTGTAATATTTTTAAAGGAACTGTTGAACGTGTCCTTTTAAAAACACATTAGTGCCCATCAGTTGGAGACTGGATAAAGATGTGGTTTTTCTGTAAAATGGAGTATTACTCAGCCATAAATAAAGCACGAGAAACTAGAGTTATTCATAGAAAAATGGATGCATATTGAGGCCATACTCTTAAGTAAAATAAATAAGACGTGTGTAAATCCAGAGTGTATAACTGACAATGTGAAATAGGAAGAAAAGGGGTAAAGGTGTAGGGGAAGGGGAAAGGGTATGGGAAAGGAAATAAGGGAAAAATAATATGAGAAAAGGAAAAAATGGAAACAGTCTTTATAAATATGGGAGGGGGAGGGGATGAAGGGAGGTCAGGGGTATGGGGAAAAAATGAGAGCCAGGATCTGTCATGTAAAGTACAAGATCCTGATGATGGATGTAACTGTACTGTGTACTTAAAAGGTACCAATAAACTTAATGAGGAAAAAAAATAAAAATACATTAGTGCATTATAGATATATTTTTTCTATAGAGTATAATATTTGGAGAGCCAGCTGTAGTAAATGCAAAACTGTACTCATACTAGGGGTTAGGAACTGATCTATAACTTTTAGAACTTGTTAAATTATGCCTCTTTTGTTGTTGTTTTGTAGTTGAGGGCCTTATGCATGCTACCAAGTGCTCCCTCCAGAGGTTATAGATGTATTGTCTCTAGAAGTGTTCCATGTTCTGGCAAATGTAGAACTAAAGACAGAATGTAAATTTACCCATGGAGTTATAATTTGATTCAGCTCTGTGTGTTTATGATAATTGGAACTACTGAAAGACTGAAACTATGAAGCTGTCAGTGAAAAAGTACCTTTCTTGAAAATGTTAATTTTTTAATTAAGTTTATTGGTTCTTGCAAGGCAGGTGGCAGAACCACTGAGCCAAAACCACCGGCCCAGGTTGATTTCTTTATAT
>NW_022900927.1:8043005-8096873 GCF_012274545.1 Fukomys damarensis
TGGGGATTGAACTCGGGTCCTTGCGCTTGCAAGGCAGGCCACCAAACCGCTGAGCTAAATCCCTGGCCCCAGGTTGTCTTCTTGATAGCAACCATTCTTTCTAGGGTGAGGTGGAATCTCAGTATTATTTTCAGTTGTGTCTTGTGACTCACCAGTGTTATTGAATGTTTTTCATGTTTATTTGCTATCTCTATGTCTTTGAGAGATGTCTGTTCATTTCAGATGCCCATTTTTGGATTGGGTCCTTATTTTTTCTTTTTGGGAGGTTTTTTGAGACAGGGTCTCACTAGGTAGTTGAGACTGACCTGGAACTCACTGTGTAGCCCCTGCTGGTCTTGAACTCACAGTGATCCTCCTGCCTCAGCCTCCCGAGTGCTGGGATTACAGACGTGTGCCACCATGCCCGGCCCTTTTGAGTTCTTTACATATTCTATATAGTAGACCTTTGTCTGAGGATCAGCTGGTAAATTTTTTTGCCCACATTGTAGGTTGATTCTTAGCTCTGTTGGTGGTTTCTTTTGCAGTGTCGAAGCTTTTTAATTATGTGAAATCCCAGTTGTTGGTTTTTTGCTAGTTCCCATGCTATTAAGAATTTGTTCATGAAGTCTTTTCCTATGCCATTGTCTTGGAGAGTTCTACCTAACTTATCTTCCAGCAAGTTTAGTGTTTCTGTTTTAATATTTAGATCTTTAATCCACTTGGATTTTAATTTAGTGCATGGTGAGAGATAAGGGTCTAGTTTTAATCTTTGGCAAGTTGAAATCCAGTTTTTCCAACACCATTTATTGAAGAGGCTATCTTTCCTCCAGTGAGGGTGGTTGTCTGCTTTGTCAAAGATGAGGTAAGTACCTCTGGAGTTGTTTCTACATCTTCTAATCTATTCCTCTAATCCTCAGTCTGTTTCTTTGCCAGTCAGTAGTTCTCCAATGTATTGTAGAATTCAGCAGTGAAGTCATCAGGGCCTGGGCTTTTCTATCTTGGTAAAATTTTAATTATGTTTTCAATTTTACTGATTATAATTGGGGCGTGTAGAATTTCTTTATCTTCATTCAACTTTAGTAATTCATATGTATCTAGAAATCTGTCCATTTCTTCTGTGTTTTCCATTGTATCAGAGTACAGGTCCTCCTCTGGATTTCTGCTGGATCTGTTGTGACTTCAACTTTTTCATACCTTATTGCATGGATTTGAACCTCTTCCCTCCCTCCTTTGTAAGGTTGGCTAAGGGTTTATCAATTTTATTTATTCTTTCAAAAAACCAACTCGATTCATTGATTTTTTTGTATTCTCTTAGTCTCCATTGCATTGATTTCTGCTCTGATTTGATAATTTCCTCCCTTGGAGCTTTGGATTTGTCTTGCTCTTCTTTTTCTAGGTGCTTAAGAATCAGCATCAGGTTATTTGAGCTCGCTCTGTTTTCCTAGTGTGGGCATTCACTGCTTTGAAATTCCCTTATAGAACTGCTTTCTTTGTGTCCTATAGATTGCTGTATGTTGTATTGGCATTATCATTTTTTTTGTAAAATCTGTCTGATTTCTTTAATTTCCTCTGTGACCCATTGGTTGTTCAGGATAGTGTTGTACAATTTCCATGTGTTTGTGAAGTTCTTGTGGTTTCTTATGCTATTGATCTCCAGTTTAATTTCACTATGGTTTGATACTACGCACGGGATAACTTCAATTCCTTTGCATTTAAACATGTTCTATGAGCTACTATATGGTCTATTTTGGAGACCGACACGTGCAACTGAAAAGAATGTATATTCTGGTTTTGTGGGGTGGAAAACTGTAGACATCTGTTAAGTCTGTTTGTTCAAAATCTTGGTTCAGTTCTAGTATTTCGTTGACTACAATTGTATTAGTGCTTATTTGGTTTTCATGTTCCTTAATTGTTTTATATAGTTGGGTTTGCTAGTATTTGGTATATAATATGTTTTTTTGTTTGTTTTTTTTGAGACAGGGTCTCACTGTGTAGTTGAGACTGACCTGGAACTCACTGTGTAGCCCAGGCTGGTCTCAAACTCACAGTGATCCTCCTGCCTCAGCCTCCCGAGTGCTGGGATTACAAGCGTGCACCACCACGCCCGGCTTTATATATATATAAATATTATATATATATATTTATGTATATATTTATGATTGTCATTTCTTCCTCTTTGATTGTTCCCTTTACAAGGATGTAGTGGCCTTCTTTGTCCCTCAATTAGTTTTGGCTTGAAATTTACTTTTTCTGCAAATGAGATAGCTATGCCTGCTTTTTTCTGGGTTCCTGTTGCATGGAGAACTGTTTTCCATCCTTTTACTTTCAGTCTATGAGTTTCTTTTTGAACTAGGTATGTTTCTTGTATGCAGCATATTGTTGGATTTTGCTTCTTAATCCATTATGCCAGTCTGTTTCTTTTATTGGTGAATTGAGGCTATTAACATTGATGGTTATAACTGATACTTACTGACTTATCATTGTCATGTTATTGTACTGTGGTTAGAGTTTTTAAATTTTTTCCCCTTTCCCTTTAATTTCTTGCCTTGCCTAGTGTATTTTCTCTGTTGAGCATCATGGTGTCATGATCTTCATTGTCTTTTTCTAGGATATTGTTTAGAATTGTTTGGAGTGCTGGCTTGGTATTCATGAAGCTTTGGGTCAGCTCTGTGTGTTTGTGATAATTGGACTAATGAAAGACTGAAACTGTGAAGCTGTCAGTGAGAAAGTACCTTTGTTGAAAATGTTAATTTTTTTTTCTTTTTATTGAATTTATTGGTACAATCTAGGTATACAATACAATTACATTCATCATTGGGATTCTGCACCTTTACATAATAGGTCTTGATTCTCATTATTTCCCCTTGCCCCTGCCCTCCCTTCACCCCCTCCTCCCCTCCCCATTTACAAACACTTTATTTCCATTTTTTCATTTTGTCATATTTTTTTCCTCTCCCTTATTACCTTTCCCCCACCCTTCCCACTTTGCGTACACCTTAAGCCCTTTACTTCCTATTTCACATTATTAATTATCTCATTAGGATCCTGTGTACTGTTACAGTTTTTCACACCAAAGAAACTATTCGGTATTTCAGTTAAAGAAATCTCTGTATGAACATGAACATTAAAAACAGGGAATCCTAAAATAAAACTAAAAAGGAAAGTAAAAGAGAAAAGGCAATGATGTAACATTAAAATAATCCTTAATTCTGGAGATGAAAATGGTCCCTGACCATTTTTAAATTGCTTCTTGCTCTTACAGTCTTATTCTTTTTTTTCATTATTTAGAGAATACTTTATTAGTTTCTGTAATCAAACCCACGTAGATATGACCTTACATATTTAGTACGATGTGTTACCCCTGAATACATGGGGGGAAAAAAAAAGTAAAACTAAAAAAAATTAACATTTCTATACCAGTATGGCTGTCCATTTCTGTACAATGCCAGTTCAACACAGTAAATAGGGATGACTTTTTCCAAAATTGGCAGTACCATTAAAGTTTCCCAAAATTCAATTTATATATATACATATATATATGTATATATATATGTGTGTGTGCATATGTATATATATGTATATATATTTATATTTATATAAAAAGACTAATAGTAGCAGTATGTTATGCATCGATAGCAGCAACAGCTTTTTCAGGTTCTGCAGTCATCTGAACAAAATTATAGACATTCAGCACATTACATTAAAAAAAAAAAAACACACACACACAAAAAAGCAAAAGAACAATATCCAGAAAACAGCAAAGTTCTGTTGCTGTTGTGGTACCTGGCACCATTTTTTTATTAGCATCTTAATCATCATCTGGAAAGAACATTCTAGAGTAATATCATTAAATGTAGCTCTGATAAAGCACTCTCCCTACTATGTATCATAAAGCAGGTACTAGATATTTTACATTCATAGAGGTATGATACGGTACCATCCTACATTAATAATACTAGAATCAGTTTTGGTTTGAAATTTACTTTGTCTGCAAATAAGATTGCTACTCCTGTTTTTTTCTGGGCTCCTGTCACATGGAGAATTGTTTTCTATCTTTTCACTTTCAGTCTATGGGCTTCTTTTTGCACTAGGTGTGTTTCTTGTATACAACATATTGTTGGATTTTGCTTCTTACTCCATTTTGCCAGTCTATTTCTCTTGACTGGTGAGTTGAGGCCATTGACATTGCTGGTTATAACTGATATGTACTGACTTATTATTGACATGTTATTGGCCTTTTGTTGACTCTTTTTACTTTTTCACCTTCTCCTTTTAATTTCTTGCCTTGCCTATTTGCTTTGCTCTGTTGGGCCTCATGGTGTTGTTGCTTTCATTGTCTTTTCTACGATCTTGTTTAGAATTACTTGTAGTGCTGGTTTGGTATTCATGTAGTTTCTCAGGTGTTCTTTGTCGTGGAAGTGTCTTATTTCCCCCTCCATTTTGAAAGAGAGTTTTGCAGGATACGTCAGTCTAGGTTGGAGGTTGTTCTCTTTTAGTACTTGAAATATCTCATTCCAGGCTCTCCTTGCCCCAAGGGTTTGTGTTGAAAAGTCTGTTTTGATTCTTATGGGCTTTCCTTTATGTGTGATTTGTTTCTTTTCTCTTACTGCTTGTAGTATTTTGTTCTTCTGTTGGGTTTCTGGGATCTTGATTATTATATGTCTAGGTGTAGATTTTTTTTACTTCCCCTCTGGGAAGTTTTCTGTTATTAATTCTTGGAACAGCTTTTTAAAGTCATTTGTATTTTCTCCTGCTACTTCATGTATTCCTATCAGTCTTACGTTATTCTTCTTTGCATCATCTAGGAGTTGTCGGCTCGATTTCTCATGATCCCTTACTGTTTTTAAGAGATCTCTCTTTTCATGGTCACTGACTGCAATCTTATCTTCTATATCTGAGATTCTATCTTCGCATTCTTTTATTCTGTTGCAAACACTTTCAATTGAGTGTTTAATCTCCTGGATATATGTTTGAGTCTGTTTTATGGATTCCATTTCTTTCCTGTGTTGGGCGTTTATTTTTTCCATTTCTTTCTTATGCTGAGCCTTCATGGCTTCTCTCATGGTCCTGAACTCATCTATTTTTTTGTCAGTTTCTGCTCTAGAGTCTCGAATTGCGACTTCCATTTTGCTCACTATCTCTATGGTTATCTGGGAAATTATTTCTGTTTTGAATTTTTCTAGAGCCTGATTGATCTGTTTTGGTACTTCCTGTGCTTTGAGTTCAGGGTGTCCTGGTGGTTCACTATCAGCCTTTTCATCCTCATTTGCCCTACTGTTTGCCATTGGTGAACTGGAAGTCTGTCCTTGTGTCTTGCTTAAGTGTTTTCTCATTTTTATTTTTGTTGTCAGACTGTCCTTGGTTTAATCTCTGGGTTATCACCCAAATGTTCCTGATGTATTTGCACCCTAGCTTCTGTGTCTCTAACGACCCACAGACATTCTCTTCTTCATAACGTCAGAGAAACAGCTCATCAAATCAACCACAATGCTTTATCCCAACTGATACAATCAGCAACACATTAAGATCAAGCACAACTTGGACACTGACCACCTGTGGTACTCATCTATCACCCTTAAATCATTTGAATTAAATTGAAATCACGAAGCAGTCTGGAACATGTCTGCAGTGAACAAAATTTCAATATAGTGCATTTACCATTTCATGGCTCAGACAGAGCGAGGATGCACGTCCCCTGGTCTGTTAGTTGATGGCTGAACCCCATGATGCTGACTGACTTCAGGCTTCAAGGCCCAGATTGAGTTTCCCAACCTTCTGAATGGTTGAACTCCACAACGTTCCTTTAGCTGGCAAGGACTCAGGCCTATCTTTCAGAGGACTAAATTTGTCCTTTGGTCTGGAAGGTGATGTAGTGACATCATGAACGGGTAAGCTAGTTTTCTCTTTTGATTCAAGAGAATGTTCTAATCTGCTCTGTCCCATAAGAGATGTGGAGTCCAGTGCAGGATATGGGGTCCTGCTCTGTTCAGGAGATATTCCAGATTTCAAACTAGGGCTTGCTGACAACTCACCTCTATCTTGTTTTATTGGAGATCTGGATGCCCGCTCAGTGGTTGGAGGTGAAGATCTGGACCAGCTACCCTTAGGTGGTGTTTGAAATTTACTCGGCAGAGATGGAGATTCCACAGGACCCTGTTTAACTTCTGTACCTTTAGTATCAGGTCTTGGGTCCAGCAAAATTTCAGACTGTTCATGTTGTAAGTATGAGTCAAAATAGCTCTCTCCTACTGGTGTGCTAGATGTTACTCCTGGGCAGAGGGAGAAGGATCTGGAGCAACTTTGTGCTCCGGAGTCTTTAGACTTCTCCAGAGAACATGGTGACTTTGATTCAGAAGGATTCTGCCCTGGTACAGTCTGAGGCTTTCCTTTGGGGTACGGTGATGTAGACCCTGACTGACTTAGTTGTAGTAGAGTTCCAGGATGCACTTTGATATCTGGTGAGGAGGATGTAGAATGGCTGTGTCTTGGTAACAATCCAGATTCCACCTTGGAGCAAGGAGACACAGATCTGCTTTGCCTTGGAGATGTTCTAGAAGTCACCCTACTAGGACTTGGAGAAGAGGAACCAGATGGCTTCTTCGTGATTACTGTATCACTTTGGGCTGAGGAGATGATGACTCTGATGTGCTCTGTCTCGGAGGTGTATGAGATTTCACTTGAGGTGGAGAGGCCACAGAACAGCTTTGTCTAGAAGGTGTCCTGCATTTTATCTCAGGGTCAGGTGATGATTCAGACCCGCTCTGTCTTGGTGGCGTTGCATATTGTTCAATGGCCTGGGGATTCGTTACAGACCCTTGTTTGGGTGGTGTTCCAGATTTCACTTTAGTGAGAGGAGGTCAGCTGGAACACTTTGTCTTGATGGTGTTTTAGATTTCTGTTTAGGTGGTAAAGAACCAGAGCGACTTCGCCTTGGGGCTGTAGATTTAGCTTTAGGTTGGGATAATCCAGAGTGACTGTGCTTAGGTGGAGTCTGTGACTTTTGCTTAGGACATGGAGAAGACTCTGAAAGGCTTTGCCTCAAAGACAAGTGAGATTTTGCTTTGGACTATGGTGGAGAGAGAGACTGGCTCCACCTTGAGGAGATGCGTGATTTTTTTCATTTCTGGGCTTGAGTTGGACCTGCTCCTCCTCTGAGGTGCTCTGGATTTGTTTTTCCGATCTGAGGATGAGCCAGACCTCCCTCTTCTTTGTCGAGTTCTAGAGTGAGATCTTTCACATCTAACTAGACTTCTACTTCAAGATCTTCCTCGTCTAGCTGGAGTTCTAGAGCGAGACCTTCCTCTCCTGGCTGGAGTTCTAGAGCGTGAGCATCCAGAGTCTAGTTGATGTTCTGCAGTGTGAGCGTCCACGTCTAGCTGGTGTTCTAGAGCGTGAGTGTCCACATCTAGCTGGAGTTCTAGAGCATGACCTACCACTTCTGGCTGGAGATCTACTATGAGATCTCCGTCTTACTGGTGACCGGGTCCTAGATCTGCACCTAGCTGGTGTTCTGGACCAAGACCTTGCCCTCCAAGCTGGTGTTCTGGACCGTGACCTGCGCCTGGCAGGTGTTTTAGACTGCAACCTGCGCCTGGGAGGTGTTCTAGAGCAAGACCTGCCCCTCCGGGCTGGTGTTCTAGAACGAGATCTGCCCCTGGTGGCTGGAGATCTACTTGAGTGTGATCTGCCTCGCCTTGTTGACCTAGATCTGCCTCTTCTCTGGGTATTTTTGCTCCTTGACCAGGCTGGTCACTGAGGAGACCTAGAGCAACCACGTCGCTGGGGACTTCTAGATTTTCCCCACCTCTGTGCAGACCGAGACCTACGCCACTGAGGGGACCTGGCATAGAATGACCTCTCTTAGTAGGGTTTCAAGACCGAGATCGCCCTCCTTTAGTATTAGCAGGGCTACGAGATCTTCCCATCTTATGAGAAGGGGTATGAGAATGTGATTTATCCCGTTTTGCTTGGCCACGTGAATGATTCTTGGATGTGGGAGAAGAAGAAATCTCTCTGCGGGTGCCAGGAACTGGCGCAAGTTTAGTACTTTCAGGGGAAGAGCTGGCATGCCAAGAAACTTTGGTAGGCTGAGGGGATGGTGAGCAGCTCTCTGAGGAAGGTGACTGGTGAGGTTTTTCAGGAGACTTAGGTGGTGAATGGCCCGGAGTTGGGGATTAGCTCAGATGGGGGGTTCACTGGCTCCTGACTTAAGGAAGTTTTCTCAAGAGGTTGTGGGGAGCCGCCATGCTGCTCAACAAGGAGCGGAGTGGGAGAAGGTGGTTCTGGGCCTGTGCTGCTCCTTTCCGGAGAGGGACTAAGTCTAACTGCAGATTTCTCCTTCTTGTCTTTTATCTTTGTCTTCATAAGGGCTGCTAGGCTGCTTTGTAGGGAGTTCTGGACTGTTAGGTCATTGTGTATTTGAGGTACCTAATTCACTAGAAGGTAGATCTCCCGCCCCTTAGCACCCTGAACCAGGGGAAGGACTTCGTCCAGTCAAGACAGTTACATGGGTTTTAGCTGCAGCACTTCGAGAACAACTTCGTGAAATATCAGAAGAAGAAGCAGAGTCAGCAGAGGTTGAACGGTGGGCCCGGCAGCTCTTGGGAGCTGGTGTTGTACTACGAGACCTCTTCCGCTTCTTGTCTTTAGATTTACGTTTGCTCTTTGGAGTGAGAGACCTGTGCTTCCTCTTCTTTGACTCAGATTCTGACCTGTGCTTCTTCTTTGAGCTCTTCTTTCTCTCCTGTCCAGGAGAGCTGCTTTCTGACCTGCGTCCTCTATCTTTCTTCTTTTTCTTCTTCTTCTGCTTTGGGGTTGGTGCGCGAGAACTGCTAGACTCCCGGACAAGGCTGTAAGGTTTGGGAGGCTCAGGAGCAGGTTTGGCTTCTCGAGCACGAAACTGAGGATCAAAGGAGCTGCCATCCACATAGGAATCACTGATGCCAAAAGCAGCACGGAGTCGTTCATTCTTTTTCTCATTTAATTCTGCTAACTGATGGGTCTCCATTACTGCTGGCCTCTGCCTTGGGGTCTCCTTGCCCCCAGGATTCACATCCTTCTCCAGCAACGTGAGCCGAAAGGTCTCCACTTTCTCTTGAATCTGTTGTTCCTCGTACCCGCGCCGCCTCCTCTGCCCGCGGCCTTCGACGGGGAGAGGTCCTGCTGCCACTGAAACACCCAAGTCTTTAGAGGCCTAGACACGCAGCCTCGCCTCACCGGTCTGCCAGCCTCAGCAGACACCAACGCCTCCTTGCTGCCTCAGGGGCCACATTGGGCTCCAACCAAAAATGTTAATTTTATTCTAGTCCATAATTCCTTCCTCATGTTAGTCTTAGCATTAAAAAAATTATTACTAATATACAGTAGAATTGACTTTTTTTGGTGTACATGATTTTAATACATGTCTTGATTTTTGCTACCACCACCACAGTCAGGGTTTGGAATGGTTCCGTGTGCCCCAAAACTTCCTCATGGTGTTTTTATACTCAAATTTCTTGTGACTCAAGTTATTGGTGACAAATTGCTCAACTGTAGTTTTGACTCAAGAATGTCATATAAGTTAGGCAAGGTGTTGCATGCCTATAGTCCCAGCACTTACGATGCTGAGGCAGGAGGACTGACATGAATTCAAGATCAGCTTGGACTGAACAGTGATTTCAAAGCCAGCCTGAGCTATATATACCAAGACCCTGTCTCCAAAAAAAACGAATGTCATAATGTCATATAAATGATTGTATGATATGTAGCTTTTTGAGATTGTCTTTTTCTATTCAGTGCTTTTTAAGACTTTGTTAAAAAGGTAGAGTGAAATATTGGTTGGTGCTTTTTTATTGCTATGTGGTATCCTCTCATATGGTTGAATGTATCATAAATTTATTAATTTGATCAAGTCTAGTATATAACTTTTCTGTGATCTTGTCTTGTGTGGGTGTTAAGGTAATGGTAGACTCATAAAATGAGTTAGGAAGTGGTCATCTTCTATATTGGGAAAAGACTGTGTTGATTTGGTGTTACATTATTTCTTCTTAAATATTTATAATTCACCAGGGAAATTATGTGGAGTTGGAGGTTTTTTTCTGGAAGGCTTTTAAGTATAAATTCAGTTTCCTTAAAGAGTGAGTTGTAGGACTACACAGCTTATCTACCTTATCAGTCTTAAAATCATACTGATCTTTAAAAAAGTGATTTAGTTTTCCTCTTTTTTTTTTTTTTTTTTTTTTTTTTTTTTTTTTTTTTGTTTGTTTGTTTTGTTTTTTGAGACAGGGTTTCCCTATGTAGTTGAGACTGGCCTGGAACTGTGTAGCCCAGGGAACTCCCAGTGATCCTCCTGCCTCAGCCTCCCGAGTGCTGGGATTACAGGTGTGCACCACCACGCCTTGCTGTTTTCAGTTTTTACTTGTTTTCTGTTGTTTGTTTTTTGGGACAGGGTCTTGCTCTGTGGTTCAGGCCAGCCTTGAACTTGCTGTGTAACCCAGGCTGACAATCCTCTTGCCTCTGCTCCCATTTGCTGGGATTACATGCATACCCTGCCATTTGTGTATGTATATATATATCTGTGTGTGTATGTGTATGTATGTATATATCTATATAACCCCTTTCCTTTTCATTTCTGTTGTGGAGATAGAACCCAGGACACTCATGCTATGCAAGTGTTCTCTCTGCCTCTGAGCTATATCCCCAGCCCTCTTTATCAATATTTTTTTGTACTGGGAATTGATCTCAGGACCTTGTGCTTGCAAGGCAGGGGACAGAACCACTGAGCTAAATCCCCGACCCTGTTTTTGTTTTTGAGACAGGGTCTCACTTTGTAGCTCAGGCTGTCCTCAGACTTTCAGAGATCCTCCTACCTCAGCCTCCCAAGTGTTGGAATTATAGGCACAAGCCACCACACCCAGCTCTTTTCTCTAGTTTAAGGGAGACATTCAGTTGATTGATCTGAGACCTTTATTTTCTGATATAGTTTAATACTTTTTGTTGTGTCTCATATTTTAGCTGTTGATAGGCTTGGATTTAGAACTACCATTTTATTTTCTGTTGCTTGTTACTATTCTTCTGTAACCTTTTTCTTTGGTTTGAACTTTTTTTTTAGTATTTAGTTTTAATTTATTGTGCTTTTGGCTACTTTTTAAGTGATGGCTCTAGGGATTATGGTATACATGCTTAAATTTTCAGTGTACTTAGTCTCTAAGTATTTTATTGTTTACTATATATTTGTTTTGGTTTTTAGTACTAAGGATTGAACTCAGAACCTTCTGCTTCTCAGGACTGAGGCAGGTGAGGACACCACTGAGCTAAATCCCCAGGCCCGAAATTTTTTTTTTTTTTTTTTTTTTTTTTTTTTTTTGTACTGGGAATGGAATTTGGGACCTTGCACTTGGGAGGTAGGCAGTGGAACCCACTGAGCTAAATCTCCAGCCCTGTTTTGTTTTGTTGTATTTTTTTGGAGGGACATAGGGGAACAAACTCTGGACCTTGTGCTTGCAAGACAGGCATTATGTCACTCAGCTAACTCCCCGGCACTATTTTATGAGTTCAGGTGAAAATAATAGAGAATTGTTATGACAAGGGTCTCATTACCTTTCTGCCTTTATGTTGTAATTGCCTTTTATTACACACCTACATATTTCTTAACAGAAAATATTATTAACATTTGCTTTTTTCCCCTCAATACTGGGGATTGAACTCAGGACCTTACACTTGCAAGTCAGTCATGGTACCTCTGAGCTAAATCCCCAGCCCATTAACATTCACTTTTGCTTGTCAAACATTTTTAGCTGGGGTTGTGATAGAGCACTTGCCTAGCATATGCTGGTCTTGGTTTCAGTCTTACTTTTTTTTTTTTTCTGGTACCGGGGATTGAACTTGGGACCTTGTACTTGAGAGGCAGGTGGTGGAACCACTTAGCTAAATCCCTGGCTCTGCCAAACATTTTTAAAGGAATCTAAGATGAGAACAGTTAATTGTATTTACCAGGATACTTAGCCATTTTTCTTGCTCTTCTGTGATTCCTGTATTTTCTTCCCTCTGACTGAAGACCTTCATCCAGCAGTTCTTTTACAGCTGGCAAAAAAAATTATCATTTTCCTTCAATTGAGAATATCTTTTTATTTCATGTAAACTTTACAGTTATTTTCTGTTTGACTCTTTAAGGATCTTGTTCTACTCCTTCGGGCTTCTGTAGTTTCTGATGAGAAATCATCAGTCATTCAAATTATTCACACTTTCCCTCTCACAAATAATGCATTATTTTTTCCCCCTCAGCTGCTTTTTTACAGGCGTGTGCCATGACGCCCGGCTTGTTGGAGCTTTTTAATACCTGATTTAAAAATATTTCTCTGTTAGATAATTTGTGTAGATAATTCATTCACTATTCTGACATCAGTGTCAACTTTGTTTCTGTTGATAGTCTCAGTGTGGGCACTCCCCAGGAACCAGAATGTGACCCACATAGGGGTTTATCTCTAGTTTTGAGAATCTGTATGCTGCTTGAGGTTAAATCCACATATATGTTCAACTCGGGAGAACTAGGAGTTTCAGACAGCTTAACTATTACTTTCTCAAGTTTTTCTTCTCTGTTATATCCATAATGTTTTCTAGATCCTGAAGGTCTTTTTGGTTCTCTAGTCAGAAAGCTCACTCTTCATTTACTCCTCTTTCCATAACTGAGTCTGCCCAAGTGATAGGACAGGAAAAAAAATGAGTAAAGTCTATCCTCAGTATATGAGGAGTGTTCTTCTCTTTCAGTGTTGTTATGCTTTTTTTTTTTTGAGACAGGGTCTCACTATGTAGTTGAGAATGACCTGGAATTTACTATGTAGCCCAGGCTGGTCTCGAACTCACAGTGATCCTCCTGCCTCAGCCTCCCGAGTGCTGGGATTACAGGTGTGTGCCACCGTGCCAGCTAGTGTTGTTATGCTCTTGCTGGTACCATTGTTACCACAGGGTTGCTTGGGGCCTGGGGCATGACACAGAAAAAAAGGGAGCAGTTTTTCTCTTTGTGAGCTGTAAGAGACGCCTTTTCACACCTTGGACAGAGGGATTTTCTTAGCACCCTCTCTGCCCAGGCCAGGGGTTTTTGGATAGGGAAAAAGGTGATAAAGGCACTGCCAGTTTGATAAGCTAGTTTCTTCCTCAGCCTACATAGTATTTACTTCCAAGTCTTCACATAGCTATTTCATTCACTCTGTTTGGGTTTTATAGTTTCATTCATTGCTATCAACAAACACATATGTTTACTCTGTTACCCAGAATTGGAACTCCCTGATCTCACTTTTTTGCTTTTGCTATGCTGAGTCTCTTCTGGTCCCTTAAGAATTTTGGCATTTTTTCAAGATCTGTAAAGTATGCTATGGGTAATTTGATTCGGACTACATTGGGAGTATGGCCAGTTTGACAATATTGATTCTGCCTCTCCAGGGGCAGGGAACATCTTCCATTTTCCGATGTCCATCTCAGTCTTCTTATTCAGAGTATTATAGTTTTCTTTGTAGAAGTTTCTCATTTCCTGTTATGTTAACTACTAGATATTTCACTTTTCTTGAGGCTACTGTGAATAGTATTTTCATAATTTGTTCTCATCCTCTTTATTGTTGATGAACAAAACGCTAATGAATTTTGTATGTTGATCTTGTACCTGTTACATTGCTGAAGTTCTTTATTTTTCTATTGATACTGGGGATTGAACTCAGGACCTTGTGTTTGCGATTCAGCTGGCGGCACCATGGAGCAAAATCCCCAGCCCTGAAGTTCTTTATTCTAAAAATTTTTTGGAGGAGTTTTGGGTCCTCTGTAGAACATCATGTCACCTGCAAGTAATGATAATTTGAGTTCTTCCTTTCCTGTATGTATCCCTTTTATTTCTTTTATCTAATTGCTTTGGCTAATGTTTCAAGTACTTTATTGAATAGTAGAGGTGATACTGGAATCCTTGTCTTGTTCCTGATTTTATGGGAAATGCTTTTAATTTTCTTCCATTTAGTGTGAAGCTGGCTATTGGTTTGTCATATATAGTTGTCTTACTTTTCTGTTGTTGCTGAGGCAAAATACCCGACACTCAAACTTAAAGGGGAAAAAGTTTTACTGTGCTCATTTTGTAGAAGTTCAGTCCTTAATTGGCTGGCTCCAAGGCAAGGTGGCATGGCAAACAGGCATTGCACAGGAGAAACAGTCCATGGTGAGCAGAAGTTAGCAAAGTCAGTAAGAGGGGAGATAAGTCTCTTTCTGTCCTTTTCATTGTGTCCCGACTACTAGGATTAGACCAATACCAAAACAGTCAGTGGGCTGATTTAGTAATCACCCACCTTTAATCCTAGCGTTGCATCATGATCAGTCATATACTCTATATTCAGTTACCTGTGAAAAAGCCCCATCCATGACTACATGAGTCTTTGGGGCAGGGGCACTATCTAGATACAAGCCATAACAGTGTAACTTTTATCATATTGAGGCATGGCCCTTCTATACCTGAATGGTTTTCGTCATGAAGGTGTATTGGACTTTGTCAAAAGCTTTTCCTGTATCTATTGACATAATCTCGCATGGTTTTTTGACCTGGCTTTTGTATATGTAATATATTACATTTATTGATTTACATATGTTGAACCATCCTTGCATCTCTGGGATGAATGAGATGAAACATACTTGGTTATGATGTGTGACCTTTTTGATAATGTGCTGCATTCTCTTTGCTAATATCTTATTGATGGTTTTTGTATCTATGTTCATTAAGGAGATTGGCCTATAGTTTTCATTTTTAGTTGGATCTTTATCTGGTTTGGGGATCAGGGTGATACTGACTACCATAAATGGATTTGGGAGCACTTCACCCCTTTCAATCTCTTTGAAGAGCATGTGAAATGTTAGTGAAATAACATCTTTAAAGGTTTTGTAGAATTCAGCATTGAATCAATACATCTGGACCCAAGGTTTTCTTAGTTGGTAGCTTCTTTATCTATGTGTCATTTTTTTCATTGATTGTTAATGGGTTGTTATGCATATTTATGTCGTCTTGGGTTAGTTGTGGTGGTTTGTATGTGTCTAAGAATCTGTCCATTTCTTCAAAATTTGCTAATTTATTGGGTAAAAGTTTTTGAAGTAGTTACATATCTTCTGGATTTCCACAGTGGCTGTTGTGATTTCACCTTTTTCATTTCTAATTGCATTGATATGAGTCTTCTTGCTTTCTCATGGTAGGTCTGCCTGGGGTCTTATTTATTTTACTCTTCAAAGAACCAGCTCTTCAACTCAATGGTTATTTTTATTGTTTTTTTAAGTCTTAATTTCATTGATTTCCACTCTTTATAATTTACCTCCTTGGTTTCAGTTTGGGGATGGTTTGCTGTTATTTCTCAAGTATATTAAAATTTCTTGTGTGGTTATCTATTTCATCTTGCCGGTTTTCCTGATATGAGCATTGATTGTGATGAATTTTCCTCTTAGAATAGGTTTTGTAATGTCCCAGAGGTTTCTGTGAGTTGTACCATCGTCAATAATTTCCAGAACTTTTAAAATTTCTTCTTTTTTTTGTGACCCATTGGTTGTTTAGGAGTACATTGTTAATTTTCCGGGAGCTGTTGCCGTTTCCTAAATTTCTTCTGTTGTTGATTTCATTGTATAGTGATCCAATTGTATGCATGGGGTAATTTTATTCTTTTATATTTATTTAAGCAGGCTTTGTGGACTAGTATGGATCTGTTATGGAAAAAGTACTTTGTACTCCCTCAATCTTCCTGCCTCAGACTCCCAATTTTTTTTTTTTAATTGGATCCATTCTGCCAGTCTGTGTCTTTCAATTGAAGAGTGGAAGCTATTAATATTGAAAGGTGTTATTGAGATGTGTTGGTTATTTACTGTCATTGCCTACTTAATCTGTTGGCATATCATTTGCTTTTCTTTTTCTGATGTTTTTTGTTGCTGTTTGTCCATTGTCCTTACTAGTTTCCTGTGTGTTTTTAGCTGTGTCCATTTCATTGTTTCTGTCAAATTATTCTTAAGTATTTTCTTTAGGACTGGTTTAGAACTCATTATGTCTTTTGAGCTAGTCTTTTTTTCATGGAAATAACCTCATTTCTCCATCTATTTTGAAGGATAGCTTTGCTGGGTAAATTAATCTGGATTGGACATTTCTTGCCCTTATGGCTTGAAATGCTTCTTGGCCTTCAGGGTTTGTGCTGGGAAGTCTCCTGTGATTCTAATTAGTTTACCTTTACATGTGATATTTTGCTTTTCCTCTGGCAGCCTTTAAAATTCTGTTTTTGTTTTTTTGCAATATATCTAGGAATTTAATAAGGATATGCCTTGGTGAGCTTTTCCTTTCATCGTAGTTGTCGAGTGTTCTGTAAATGTTGCTTACTTGTATTTTAAACTCTTTTCTTATATTTGACAATTTTTAAACATGGTTTCTGTAAGCCTGTTAGTAAATCTGTCTGTGCTGCCTTCTTGTTTTCCTACTAGCTCTGATTAGCCTTAGTTCAGTCTTCTTGTTGTCATCTAGTAGCTGCTGGATAGTCTTCTCTTGTTCTATTACTTTCTTTTTGGTTTGATCTCTTTATTTTTCCCCAATATTAAACACTCTGTTTTCACATTGCTCATTTCCACAAAGTATAATGTTATTCAAATTTGGAACTGTTTTGGTTAGTTCGCCCAGTTTTTTACCTGTTTCTCTGAAATTCACTGGAGGCAAATTGAGTGAAATTGCTGTGAACTTTTGGTGCATTTCCCCTTTGAATTTATCTATTTTCTTCATCCCTTCTAAGAACTTGGCATAGATTTCTCCTACCTGGTATTTGCTTTCTTTTCCCTTTGAGGCCTCTTCCTTTGCCTTGGAAGCTATTCCTTGCTAATTGCTTGCTTTCCCATTTTCCTACAGGGTCTGTTTGTTTATATACATTTTGTCTTAAAATTTAATATGGTCCCCTCTTTTTTCCCCTTGTATGGGGGTAGGAAAAGAATTTGGGGACTAGAGAACTGATGAAAATTTGTGACTAATGTTGAGATTTTTAGTTGGATCTTGCCTCCCCATGAATAATTTTCAGCTATGTATGCCCAGTAGTATTTACTGCTTTTGTTATTTATTTCAAGTGATTTGGCTTTGTCCCTATGTTTTACTGAATGAATTGTTTCTATTTATAACAACATTTACAGATTCAATCTTATAACACTTCTGTGTGATAGTCCTTGCAGTTACCCTTCCCCTCTTTGTTTACTCTGTGTGCACACTATGGCAGTTTATTTGTGGTTGCTCTGCAGTGAGGTAGGTGAGGTGGTGTAGGGAGAATGGGAGGTGGTTGAATGAGTAGTGTTAGACACTGACAGGGAGGCTTGAAGGGA
Organism: Fukomys damarensis; assembly: GCF_012274545.1. Classification (NCBI taxonomy): domain Eukaryota; kingdom Metazoa; phylum Chordata; class Mammalia; order Rodentia; family Bathyergidae; genus Fukomys; species Fukomys damarensis. The sequence continues at coordinate 8,060,313 of NW_022900927.1, forward strand.
GAATAGTGGTAGGTGAGAAGAAAAGGTTGATGTGGAGTAGTTTTAGAAAAGGTTGATATAATTGGAGTAGGTTTAGTTGAGTTGAAGGGTTAGTATTGACAGTTTCCAGAGGATATTTTCTGGGGCCAAGGGCAAGATTTGGGAGAAAAGCAGTTTAGATTACGGTTGAGGAAAGTTTTGTGGTTGTCAGAACTTGCTGATAAGTAAGATATGGAAGAGCCAAAGGCTTAGGATGGGGAGGATTGAGGATAATGGTAGAGAAGATAGGACTGTGAAGGAGCTAAATATGGGGAATTAAAAAACTTGGGAGAAAGAGTTCACGTGTTTGTTTTTTTGGTATGGGGGATTGTACTTGGGTCCTTGGAATTTACATGTTTGATAAAAGAATAAAGAAACATGTTAATAATATTGTCTTTGGGAGTTTGAGGCTTGGCAGGACACTACTTTTTTCTTCCATGGTGTGAATTTCTTCAGTATAACATTATCCTATTTTCTTCTCTGTCTTTTCCCTTGTGATTCCTGTGTACCTTCTACTCACTTCAATTTCTCTCCGAGCTATTGATTTCCAGGCTCTAGACACTTTTCTTCTGGAGAAGTTAAGTTGCTAGCATTCACTGCCAACCAGTTTGAGACTCCTGTATCTTTATTTGTTATAATTTTGAAATCATTCTTACATGTTCTACTGAGTTTCTTCTGCTTTTGTAGTTTATTTTTTTCATGTACAAAGGTTCATTTACTTAACAAAAATACAGAGTAGTATTATCATGAGTGGGGAGTTTTCTTCTTGGGTTAGTGAATTCTAAAGCTTATACACTTAAAAAAAAAACTTCAGATACTACAAACATCACTTATGCAGAAATAAAGTGACTGTTTTGATTCATAAACCAAGAACTCCTAGGAACCTTTTTTCCTATTACCTATTATTTTGCTCTTTACTTATATGGTATTTCTCATATAGGTGAAACCAAGCAGTGCTTAAACTGTGTGTCTGCTTTATTTCATTTAATGTTATGGTATCAAAAGTGGATCCATTGTTTTACAAGTGACTCAAGCGTATTTTTTATGGTAGAGTAGTACTCTTGGGTGTGCTCCATTATGTACAAATGCCACATTTGCTTCATTCATCTGCTGATCAACATATAGAATTACTTCCAAGATTTAGTTATTGTGAATTATGCTGCTGTCAACGTGGGTATGCATGTATCACTGTAATATGATTTCTTTAACTCTTTGGAAAAGATACCTACAAGAGGAATACAGTAGCTGGGTCAAATAGAATTGCTAGTTTTATTTTTTTGTTTAGACTCTATATGATTTCCATAGTGGCTGTTGTACTAGTTGTATTTCCACCAACAATGTAGAAAGATTCCCTTTACCCTGACAGCATCTTTATTATGATTTCTTTTTTTTTAATAATTTTTTTTTACTATTTGATTTTTTGATGGTTGTTTGTTTGTTTTTCCCCTTAATGTCTTTCTCAGTTCATAATTAGTGTACAGGAATGCTGTTTTTTTGTGTTGATTTTTGTATCCTGTGTCATTACTGGATTTGGTTATTAATTTTGAGTCGTTTGGCAGGTTTTTTTGGATTGTCTGTGTTAGAGGATCATGTCACCTGCGAATGATACTTTGGCTTTTCTGTTCTTTTTCTTGCTTAATTGCTCTTGCTAATGTTTCATATACCTTGTGTACGGCTTTCTCTCTTAGGTGCCTCTCACTCAGTCACTTAGTACATTATTTGTGTACAGGAATGCTGTTTTTTTGTGTGTTGATTTTTGTATCCTGCATCATTACTGGATTTGGTTATTAATTTTGAGTCTTTTGGTAGGTTTTTTTGGATCGTCTGTATTAGAGGATCATGTCACCTGCAAATGATAATTTGCCATCTTGACTCTCATGGAAGTTTTAGAACTTATTTTCCCTAACAACGTTTTTAAAAAATAATTTTTGGGGCGGGGGTGCTGGGGTAAATCCAGAGCCTTGTGAGTAATTGTTCATGCTAATCACACAGGTCTAACACTGAGCTGTCTTCCCCACAGCACCCCTAAATACTGTTAACATCAAGTACTCTAATTGGTTGGCTGGTTGGAATGCAGTTACAGTTGGTTTTATAACTGAAGGGTGCAACTTTGCATTTTTCTTCATTTGATCAAATAGGGAATTTTCCTGGACAGATCATCCTTAAGGTAAAAATTAGCATGTGTATATTATTTTAGAAAGTAATTAGAAAAATTACCTCAGCTATCAGAGGTCAAATTTCAGATGAAGAAATTGGAGATTTCTTTTTTTAAAAATTTTTTATTAGTACATGTTTGTACTGCATAATGATTACTAACACTTTTGGGGGCGCGTACCAGGGATCAAACTTGGGACCTTGGGCTTGCGAGGCAGGTGGCGGCACCACTGAGCTAAGTCCCCGGCCATACTAACTCATCTTAGTTTTTTTTTTTATCCTTCCTCTACCTTACCCTCACCCCCTCCATATCTTGGTCTGTTTTCCTTTTGCAAATATTTATCTGTTGTTATCTTTTATTTTTCTCTTTATGTTTTGGGTTTGTCATATTAAAGAAACCACGTGATATTTAATCTTGTGTGCCTGATTTATTTCACTTAACATTGTGGTTTGAAGTTGCATCTGTTTTCCTAGAAATGACTCAAGTTTATCCTTCTTTTTGGTTCAGTAGTACTCCATTGTATGTAAAAGTACCAGACTATTTATTCATCTGTTAATGGACATATATAGGCTGCTTGTAAGATTTCTTGTGCCTGCACATTCTAAAATGTAGGTGGAACTTTCATTGCAGTCATGTGTTTTGTATCACTTCTAGAACAAATACTGACAATTGAGTAAAAAGTTTTGTCTCATGCATTTCTTTCCTTTGAGTGCCACATTGATTTCCTTTCAGTGTATCAGCGTTCGTTTTTGCCTCTTAGAATTGCCATTTCCTAGTCCTTTAGGCCAGAATAATCTGACTCCTTTCCTATATTTGCTTACCAAATCTAAGAAATTATTTAGATCTTTAATTTCTTTCTTTTCACTTTACAACCAGATACTCCATTTGTGCAAGTAATTCTGCTTGTAATCAGTCTCTCCTCCCTGTAATCCATTCTATACTTTCTTGACATAATGATTAAAAAATATATGTGTACCCCCCCCTCGTTCCCCTACCAGAGACTCCTGCAGTAGTTTCTAGTTCCCAGCTGCCTAGTATACGATGCAAGGTTGAAGAAAAACTTAAGACATAGTGAAAGTGTAATCTGGAATGGCCAGTGCTCCTTTGGTAAAAGGCACTGGCCCCTCTCTTCCAACAAATTTTATTATTCATCAGTCAGGGTAAAGGTGCATTTGTAGATGTGCTGTACGTGAAATTACCATGGAAACTAATGTAGGCAAGGCTTTAAAGAGAAGTCAAAGCATTTTCAAATTAGTAACAAGATAGACAAAATATATGGTTGTAATTAGAGCATTGTCCTTCAGGATATGAAGGCACTAATTGTGGGAATGGAATTTGGGTACAATTACTCCAACCTTAGCTACAGATGTTATCTCGTATCAGCCCCACGGCTTCACAGGCCATTACTCTGGTCTCGGCTGTGGCCATTAGCGGGGAGGTCATGTTAACCTGTGCACTACTGCACTGCTCATGAGATACTTCTGAGAGTCACGTAGCGTCAGATGCACTTCTTAAAGTAAGCCAATCAAAGGATTGAACTCTTTGTAGCCTGCACTGCTTACAGCATATTTTGGGCATAATATTGTGGGCTCTGGCAGAACCCAGGACTTCACACCAGCTAGACAGACAGGTGCTCTGTCATTGAGCTACACCTACAGCCATACATAACTTTTATCATGTTACTTTTATTCAAAAGAATTGTTAAGTTTGAAATAAACTTTCAATCATTAGAGATCTGTCATTTAGCCCTACTTGTTTTGCATTGCTCTGCTTATTTTATGAATCATCACTGTAATTGCTCAGATGAAGTTTCATTTGGGTTCCCATCTCTCCTCAGTGTACACAGATGTACTTTCACTTGTTCCTGTCAGGTTGGCTGAGCTAAATAGTTTCATCTCTTGGTACCGTGTTGCTCTTTGGATACTCCCTGAGTTCTTCACTGCATAACCGGCCATCCTTCTTGAAAACTCCATTCAGGTTCTTCTGTTTTCTCTAGTTTTGGACTGTATTTTTTTGTTACAGAGTTTATTATTAGCCTTTGTTACTGAGTAGCTATATAAAGCTTTTTAAAGCTTTTAAGTAAGACTTTGTCTTCATTGCAGGTGCTATAAGAGTATTGAACTATCTGCAACTGGCTTATACTGTATCCTTTTATGTGTAAAATAATTTGTAATAGTGGGAATTAATTTTAACTGACATTATTTGGAGAAGACAAACATAAAAATACTCAATTGTAATTCATTCTATAGGAAACGCTTTCCCAAGGAGAAATGAAGAAGAAAACTGTGTGTACCCTGCACATGGGAGATCAGGAGTATGAAGATACAGAAGGTAACTTTTCATTTTTATAAAGTTTGTGTGTTGGAAGCAAAACAGTGTTTCCAAGCTGTTCATTTGTATACATGAAAACAATACACACTTATTTTGGTTATATTTAACTTTTTTCCCTTAAAATTTGAAAGAAACCATTGAAGAAGTGTGTATTTTTTCTTTCTCTTTTAATTTTAGTTTTTTTTTTTTTTTGGCTTATTGAACTGTGTACTTTAAAAAAAATGTTGTTGAACTCTGTACTTTATTTTACCTGTTTCAGTTTAACTGCGTATCTAAGCTCTATACTGGCTTAGCAGTCTGTTTTTATTGTCTTTTAGAAATAGCATTAATGTTTTCCTCTGTTCTCCCCCCTCTACTGGAAATGAAACTCAGGACCTTGTGCTTTCAAGGCAGGCATGGTGCCACTGAGTGAAATCCCTGGCCCTCTCTGCTTTTAACTTACTCTTCATTGTCAGTTGAGAAACCTTAGAATACTTCAATACTTATCATCCTAGTTTAGATTTGTAGTTTATAGTTATTATTTTAGTTCTTTTTAAACACTGAAAATTAGATGTTTCATACAATATTTGCTTAGGTTTCTTTTTCCTCTGTCCATTTTTCCTCCTTCTCCTCCCTCCTCCTCCTCTTCCTCCTTCCTCTTCCTCTTCTTCCTTCCTCCTTCTTCCTTCTTCCTGTACCAGGGATTGAACTCGAGACCTTGCGCTGGTGAGGCACGTGGTGGAACCACTGAGCTAAATACCTTGACAATATTATTTAAGTCTTTTTTTGTTTTCTTTCTTGCTGTACAGAAATCTTGGTCCAATTATCATTCTTTTATAGATAAATGTGTCTTTTCCCATGTTCTGCTTTTAGATCTTATTTTCATCTTTGGTATTTTATAGTTACATTGTTTTGCTGCATTGTTTCTAGGTACAGATTTGGGTATTTGCATTTTTTTTCTTCAGCATGCATTGTTTCCTTTATCTGTTAGTTCATGTTTTTAAATTATTTCTCAGCCATTTCCTCTCTTTCTTCTCTTTCATTCTCTTCTGCATTTCAATTAGTATATTAGATCTTGCTTTGTTCTTATCTTTTTTTTTTTTTTCATGATGATGTCTTCTTTTCTTCCTCTTAAAATCTAGCAGTGTCTTCAAATTTGTCTTCCACTTCAAAAGTATTTTCTTCTGGGTCTGACATGCTGTTATTCTGTGTGCTGCTTGTAAGTTATATTTGATGCTAGTAGATTTCTAAAGTTTGTTTCTGGTGATTCTAACTCAAGGTGGTTTGTTTTCTTAGGTTTCATAGTGATAAATTTAATGCATAGATTTTCAATACTTAGAGGTTGTTTCCCATACTGATTTGTTTTTGTTTCTTCCTGGACCCATCCTGTGACAACTTTAGCCTTACTTGAGTGTCTTGGCTTAATCTTGAGTCTTAGTACTTGTATCAGTCTCCCTACCTGGACATCCCTAGTCTCTAGATTTGAACACTGGTATAGTAAACATTTACACCCAGGACAAATCCAGCATTTCCACTTACTTGTTGTATACTGTTCACATTTCAGCTGATCATTCCTTTATATTATTTTTTATTTTTATGTTGAGTTTTAGAGTTTCTTTTATTTGCTTATGAGCCAACAATACATATTTTTTTATAAGTTGGTTGTTTACATTGTTGGTGGGAGTTTATATTAGTTCAAATCATAAAGAGGGTTATTTGGTTATATTTATTTCATATATTCGTGTTACACATGTACACATACATTGATCTCAGCAATTTTTAGGTATTCTGTTGAAATACTTTTAAAACTTAAGTAGCAAATTTTTTTCATTGCAGCTTTATCATAGCCAAAAATAAATGAATGCTCTTCACTGTTTTTGTTTTCTTTTTAGGCAGACTAGTGTGTATAGTGTAGCATATGTGTGAAGAATGAAATATAGAAGAATATAAAGGTTTGCTTTTCTGTGCATTAAAAAATTCTTTAGAAGAACAGAAGAAACTTAACAGTTGTTACTTGTCGGGTTGAATGGACCTGAATGGGTGGGGGTGAATGAGTTGGAGATTGTCACTATAGTCTTTTTTACTTTTAGATTTTTGAGCCATGTGAATATTACTTTAAAATTAAAGTTCATTTTGATCCCCAATTAAATAATGAAGTTGGCTGGAGGTGTAGCTCAGTGGTGGAGTGTGTGCTGAATTCAATTTCCAGAACAGCCCCCATTCATATTTAAAGTAAATGTTGGGGCTACTTGGCTTAAGGAGTATGTCTGTTGTTTATCTAAGCTCTAATCGCTTTGTATTAGACCCTTACCATATTGTCATAAACCCAAGTCATTGGGTTTTGAAGGACCTTAAAGTACATATGTACAAATGGCTATTTTACTTTACAGGTGAAGGAAGCAGAAATAATACTGCTGCCACTGGTCTGTTGTACAACGAAGCAGACAGATGTCCAATATGTCTCAATTGTCTATTAGAGAAGGAAGTTGGTTTTCCAGAAAGTTGTAATCATGTCTTCTGTATGACCTGTATTCTTAAGTGGGCAGAGGTAAGTCTGAGAAGTATTAACTGTGGTTGATACATTGCCATATGTTAGTTCCCTAGCATAAATTTCACTTCACTTAGTCTAGTGTTTTTAGAGTTGATACGGCCTCTAATAAAATATTTCACAGTGCTGTATTTCCCCACTACTTTGGATAAATTTCCGTTTTACTCAGATTTTTATCAGTATATTTTCTTCTAATTGTATTTTGTCTTTTTTTAATAATTGAAGAATTTAAAATGCATACCTTTTTAAGAAAACCTTACAGGGAGAATAGATCAGACTTTTTTCTGAATAATTTTTGTAGAATAATGTCTGTTTATTACTAATGACTCCTCTGCTTTTTGTTTATATTTTTCAGAGAATTTTAACATAGGATATTTTTCTTCTTCTCCTTCACCACCACCTCCACCACCTCCTCCTCCTCCTTCTCCTTCTCCTCCTCCTCCTCCTCCCACCCCCTCCCCCTCTCCCCTTTACCTCTTCCTCTTCCTCTTCTGGAATAACCAGAATAGATATAATAATATCTTTCCATTTTATAGCTGGGGAACTTAGATTTTTTTGTTCTATCACCTGGCTAAGATTTCATAGCTTAAGTGCAGATATAAATTTAGAATTATATTTTCTCATTTGTGCTTTTAATTTACTATGAAGTGATTTAAAAATCTTGAATTAAGAGATTTTACTGAGATATTTCCTAGAGTGTAAATAAATAAGAAACAGCATATTTTGGATTTTTAATGAATTACACCTACTCAGTTTGAATACTTCAAAATAAATATTAATTCATTATAAGCTCTTTTAATAAATTGATAAATAATTAATTGTTTATTTTAATCATGTTGCACTCTGGGTATTTTGTCAATATGTAGAAATTCATAAAAAATGAGATATATCTAAAATACTTGTAATATTAGGTGTTAATAGTAGCAATAAAAATTGTTCATTGTCTCTTAAGTGTATTGGAAATAATTGATTTTATATAATTGGGATTTTCAAAGTTCTATATTTCACTTATATTTTCCTTAATTGTGGGAAGGAGAAATGACTACTAATTTTCTGGCAGAATTCTAGGAGAAGGAATTCCAGAAGGAAAGAAAATATTTGTTACACTAGCTGAATATGAAATAATATACATACAAATTGTTTTAATTTAGAGTAAAACTTAAACTAACCTTTGCCAAGAAGAAACTAAGGAGAGGTAAAAACACATTTTGGGAAAAACTATTTTGAGTTTTGCTGAATTAGTATGATTGGTAAATCAATATTTGCAGGAACATTAATTAATGAAGTAAGAAAACATATTTTTCCCTGCCGGCCAATTAAAGATTTAATCTGATGAACTTAGTGCACATTGGTTGGCTTTGTCATTAATTTTTTGAAAAGAATTTTGCTTTTGGCAGAGAGATAGTGTTGAATGAACAGGACGTTTCATATGGTTGGTTTTCATGATTGTATACATGAATTATGGACTTCAGTAATATACTGCTTTTCTCTAAGGAAATTAGAATCTGTGTTGAGACTGATATGGAACTCACTGTGTAGCCCAGGCTGGTCTCGAACTCACAGTGAACCTTCTCCCTCAGCCTCCCGAGTGCTGGGATTACAGGCGTGTGCCACCATATCTGGCCCACAATCTTAAGTTTTACCATGATGTCCATGTTAATGGGTTTGGGATATATTCTGAGAAGTGAAATTGGTAGATTATAGACTACACATATTCAACTCCACTAGACAGTGCTAAATTTAATTTTTTTAACCCTATTGAATTTTTTTGTTGTTGAAAATACTTGATAACATACATAGTGCTGAAGTCAATACCTTTTTTGTATGTACTCTTTTCCTTGCTTTGTATTCCTTTGAATAGGTACATTTCATTGAAGCGAAATTGCTTTTCAAACCAAGTATTTATTTGCTGTGTACTACTGTCTTAAATTTTGATAACAGGCTAGGCCCAGTTGGATAGAATTGTGGTCTTGTTTAAACAAAGTTCTTATCATAGTCACATTCCTCATCACTGGACACAATGCCCAACAGCTGCACTTTAAAGGAGGAAAGGTTTAATTGGCTCATGATTATTGTAGAGATTTTAGTCCATAGGAGGCTGGCTGCAGGTCCAGATGGCAGGGCAGAGGAGAGCTGCTTGTGGTGTGATAGGATAAGAAGCAGAGTGTGATGGGAGGAGTGGGTTGGGGTGGAGATGCATATACCCTTCCAGGTCCTGCCTCCAGTGATTCACCTCCCACACCAGACCCCACCTGGCAAGCCAGTTGTATATTGCCCCATAATCCAGTCATTTTCTAAATACATGAGGCTTTGGGGGCCATTTTAGCCCCCGATTTTTTTTTTTTTTTTTTTTTTTTTTTTTTTTTTGTACTGGGGATCAAACTCAGGACGTTGTGCTTGTGAAGCAGGGGGATGGCACCACTGAGCTAAGTTCCCAGCCTTTGGGGGCCCATTTTAGATCTAAACCATAGCAGTGATTAACCTTGAGAGGGGAGACTAAACAGAACATTCTGGTTTCATCATCCCTAATGGGGATAGCAACCATCAGTTAAAGTTGAGTGAGGAGTAACAGGAGAGCAATCCAAAAAAAGGAAAGAAAAAAAGAGGACAGTCCGCCAATAAATTGTTCATTATAAATTATCAAATGAATCAGTGCTGGTTTACAAAGTCACTTAGACTAAGTTCTCAGTTAAATCTTTGACTATGATAAAAATTACATATGTGTTTTAAAGAGTTTATGTGCTGTGGCAGAATCAGATTTCATATTCCCTAGGCACAGGCTTTTTTTTTTTTTTTCATTGTCATTAAGATCTTTCCTCTCATTTTCTTAAACTTTTGTTAAAAAGAAAAGTATACTGTTTACTACAGATTCAGGATTAGGAATTAGTATATACTCAGTTTCTTGTTGGGGCATAGTTTATGCTAAGGTTTTCTTAAACATTCTTCCTTTTAACTTTATTTAATTCACTATCTTACTGTTTATTTGATATGCAAGGTAGGGATTGTGAACTGTGAGAGTAGTAATTTGTTTCCGGACACCTCAAGCAATAGCTTAAAGATAAAATAATTTTTTAAAAAATTGACCCATAGGTAAAAATTTTAATAATGTTCACTTCTAGTAGAAGAGTAGATAAAAAGTGAAATTTATAGTGGTTAGGCTCTACATAAGAAAACAGCACAAAATATATTCGAGATCATCATTCTAGGTTCCATAGAAATACACCTGTGTTGAAATTTAGAGTCAAGTTTCTCTAAGATAATATTCGTGAGGCATATCACATTCCAAAGGGGCTAATTTTACTTTCATCTTAATATTTTAGGTATTGAAAAAATTATTGTAGGAAGCCAGTATTTAGAAAAGTGAAACTATATTGTCGTCTAGTATATTTATTTTGGACACATTTCTGAACACTTTCATGCTCTTGAAATATCTGTCTTCAAAATCAAAGTTAGTTTCTTTATCTTCACACTCCGAAATCTTGGCTCTGTGATTATTTAAACAAAAGCTGTGTAAGGACTTGAAAATGGTTATGTAACTGAACTTTTGTCTCTCAAGTCTAAGTGTGCCATGGATTCCACTTTACCTAAGGTAGAAAGGTAAAAGGATTCAGCATAATGGAAACTGTGTTGGCCTTCACACCCCAGAGTATAATTGCTTGCCTTTAGGGACACTGGGACAGATTAAAGCTAAGCATATTCACTATGACTGCATTTGGTTTCAAGGACTTCATAGATAGCCTGTTAATTTGTAGTACTATAATGATAATATGAGAATAGAATATTGAACAAAGCTGATATAATTGACAGAGTGAAAGTTTGATTAATTTAAATCCTCACTCTTAGAGCTGAGAATCTGAAATTAAAAGGCCATTGATAAACAAACATATACATGTTTGTTTGTTTCTTTTCTTTCACTACTGGGGATTGAACCCAGGGCCTTCTCATTGAGTTACATATCCAGCCCTTTAAAATTTTTTGAGGTAGGGTTTTGCTAAGTTACTAGGTTGCCCAGGCTGGGTTTGAACTTGTGATCTTCCTGCCTCAGCCTCCCAAAGTACTAAGGTTCACGAGTGTAAACCCTAGCTCTGATGAAATACTTAATAGAGCCAGTGTATTAAATTTTTATTAGTCTTCAGTTAGGAATTTATTTTACTGTACTCTGAGTAAAAACACAATCTATATTTAAGAGTTTTTACCTTACATAAATTTAACCTTGCCAGGCATGGTGGCACATGCCTGTAATCCCAGCATTCTGGGAAGCTGAGGCAGGAGGATTGCTGTGAGTTCAAGACCAACGTGGGCTACATGGTACGTTCAAGGCTAGCCCGAGTTACTTAGTAAGACCATGTTTTTTTAAAAAACAAAACAAAACACAAGATCCCAATGATAAATGTAACTCTACTCTGTATATCTAAAATGTACCAATAAAGAAAAAGGAAAAAAAAAACCCATAAATTTAGTCTTGATTATGAGTCTGTACTTGTAAAACAGATATTTGGAAGTGAAAGATAGAAAAGTCTGCCACATGTATACCAGTAGTGACAGCTGATCATATATTTCTCCATGCACACACAAACTAGATAAGGCAGGAGTTATTATTTGGCACAGTTACTAAAAAGTGGTTAAAATTGTAGCCTTTAAAGGGTTAAGGTTTGGGAAACTCATTTCGTATTTAGAGCCTTAAGAGTTCTTACTGTATTTTCTCTGAGGCTTGAGAGATTGAACCCAGAGCCTCACATTACGCATGTGATCAACTACTGAGTTATACCTTTAGCCCCACTATATATTAAAAAGACATACAGTGTATGTCATTAGGATGTTCTTGATGTCTACTGAGGTTCTTTTATCTTTTAAGTAATATAAAATATTTTCCTTTAAAGTATTTTTTAAACATGATTATCTGTCTCACTTTAGATAAATTATTTTCCCTGAGCATATTTATCTTAGTACTCCCTTTTGTATTAAATGCTGACAGTGTCTCTGGGAGAAAGTAAGGTTAATGAAATAAAAATTAGACAGTTGACAAAGGCATGCTTTTAAAGAGTCATACCAAAGTGACATAACAAGTCATGACAACAGTGTTGAATACAGACATGTGAAGAGTATGTTTTAAAATTAATACATAGTAAAATATGAGTAGTTGATTACTGATAATGTTTTCTGTAGATTGTGTTCCTTTATTCAGTAAGAGGAAATTTTGCATATTATTCTGGTAATTAGATTACTTTTCATTAGTATAATGGTTCAGCAAAACTTTATTGTCTGTGTTTTTTTCTACATTTTTCCTCAAATTTTAGTTTAAAAAAATTTTTTTTCTGAACTAACCCAAACTCTCTTTTATATAGTTATCTGTGAACAATAATTTAAACATATTTTTGGAGTACCACAAACATTAGTCCTTTATAAAATACTATCAGATACATTATTTCATTTAATTATATTATACTAGTGCAGTAGATGGTTTAGGAAGATTGCTAGTTTTGACTCCTTTAAGTCCACTACAGTTTTTACCCTGTGAATTAATCCTTTGTAAATCCTTTGATAGAGCAGAGTATTGCAGAATATTTTTACACTGTGGATGGCCTACCTAAAGAATGTATGTGAAGGTTTTAATTTAATATTCTACTCACCAGTTGAGTAAATTTCCTGGGTAGCCTAATTTTAAATGTTAGAATATGTAAAATGATTTATGTGGGTACCTTATTAAGTTTTTTGGATTTTTTTTTAACAAGAAAAAGTCTTAACTATTAAATGTCAGAAGAAATTAAGATCAGATATAATGCCACCAAGCTGTTTCAGTGTATGTTACAGAACATGAAAGCATTCCATTTGAGTCTAGAAAAAACTGTTCTTGGTGTTAATTTGGACAATGACAGCCATTAGGAAGACTGATATAAAAAGAACCATAGTTCTACTAACGTGAATTGACATGGGCTGTCTTAAAAGAATGTTTAAATGTGATAGGGACGATGTAGGCTGACTACATGTGAACAATTACTTTTGAGGTCCTGGTTAGGTGTCTTGGAATCAGGACAAAAAAGATAGGTCCTGGGAAACAGCTTTAAAACAAAGCATTAACCTCTGATGGTATGCCTTCTAAATCATCTTTGACTTTGAATTGCTGTTTTGTAAATATGATTCACTTGTAGTGGGAGAGAAATTCTAGTGATTCCCACAACAGGAAAACCTACCTATAAGCGTAGGTACTGAGTTTCAGTCTTTAAGCACTTATTCTTTAACACTTGCTTCTCTCTCTCTAGGAGGGGCTATCTATAGGCAGCCTATGATTGAGGATAGAGCAGCAGCAGGAAGGAAGGAAGAAATATTAGGAATCAAGAATCCTGAATTCCCAAATAAGGAAGGTTTCCTGTTCTTACATTTAAATATGAGTTTGTCTGAGCTGGGAATTTACAACGCTTCAGAATTCTAGGGTATGTTTTATTGAAATCGTTAGGAAGATTATTCTTTTCTATTAAAATTGCCTTCTTAACTAATATAACTGGTACAGAGCATTCATACTGAAACATATGCTCTGGTTTTTAGTACACATTACACTGTAGTAAAGCCGTGAACAGATTCTTATAATTTTACAGCTGTATGATAAAGTTGAATTGTGTTTTTTTAAGATTTTGATTAGGAAACTAGAAATTTTAGAAATTATTGAAAGTCTTAAGTAGATGATAATTGAAGGTATTTTGTTATATATAAGGAATAAAATGATTAATTGAATTTTTGTGTATAAGGAAACAGAATTAATAATTGCTTTAAAACTAAAATCACTTTAAAAAACAAGTATATCAAAATTTTTCTATATTAGTTTTAAATATGAACTTTTAAAACCTCACTCATTGGAAATTTAACCAGTTATTTTAGAGAAACAAATTTTACCTTGAAAACTAAACCTGAAGTATCTTTGGAGTTTTCTGAATAGATTTATGCTACATGTAATTGACTAAGTTCCCTTGGGATTGCCTTAAGATTAGTTCAGTCAAAAATTCGTTAAAAATCTTTGAAAAATATTTTTATGCCATGTAGTTTATCATTTGATGCTTTGGTAGCTACTTATATATTTTGGTTTGTGTTAAAGTTGCCTTCAAATTTTCCTGTAGTGTAGATAAGAAAAAAAATCTAAAAATCTACTTAATTTTTATGTGTTTTGATTTCTATTGATTTTGTTAATCTATGAAGATAATTGAAGATCACTGCATTTCCTTTCTTTTTCCTCTCTTCAATGCTTTGCAACACTTTTTCTAAGATTAGAAATGGACAGCATTGTTTTGTAGCCATAGCAAAGCTGTTTTGGTTTATAGTTGGTAGTATGTTTTCTGACCTATGTTTTCCTACCTGGGGAAGATAACTCAATTTTCAGAATTTTTTATGTTGGATGAGGCTGAGCCAAAATGAATTATTTTCTAATGTTAACTAAATTATCTTTAGGAAATTGAAGTATGTACAGATTATGATAATATATGATTGTAGTTTTCTGACTACTACTTTTTTCTATCTTTTGTTTGTTTTTGTTATAGTAGTGAAGCCATTTCTTCAAATGAAACTTTAGACAGATCCAAAGCAGTTAAGCCTAAAGAGAAAGAGAATGAAAATCCTACCCAGGACCCAAATATTTGAAACAATCAAAATGGAATGGTTCAGGTTAAAGCTATGTCACACCATGAATTGTAAAGGAAAAGAATTCCATTTAGCTGATGTCATCAGAGGAAATTTAATAAAAATGAGAATGTATAACTTTAGTCATTGAAATTAATGATAGCAAATTTCTTGAACACAGGTTTTCTTTGGGTCTTTGTGTTTTGAGTTGAAATAGAATAATGTAATTTTCACATATATTGTGAAGTTTGAAAATTCTAATAAAAATCATTAAAAAGTCATGTTTCTCACACTTCATATTTTTTATTAACCAAGTTTTTTGTTAGTGTGATTAACAAAATTAGTGGATGTTGTTTACCAGACCTTGTATAACAGTATATGCCACACATTATTCTAGGCGTTATTTAGTTAATTCCTGTAAAAACTGTATGGATAATTTTAGTTCCCGTTTTTACAAATTAGGTAATTGAGGCACAGAGAGGCTGCTTAACTTTGCTCAAGTTTAAACAAAAGGCAAAATGTGAAAGTAGATAATAAAGAGACTCTATGCATCTTAATTTTTAGGCAGACTTGGAAGGAAATTTTTATTTATTAAATCATTTTATGAATGTTCATGCAGATTTACCTTTAAAATAAAGATAAATATTCATAAACTTTGGTAAAAATGGAAAGCACTTGAATGATTTTACTTTTAAATATTCTTTTCTATTATAAATGTGGTAATATAACCTACCTAAGAAGTTTCATATAGCATATGCTAGGCCATAAACAGTAGTCACATACAGTTAGAATGTTGAGTCCTTTGAAGTAGCATTGCTGTTTGTAATGTGTTATTAAAAGTGGTGGACTGCTTTGTTACTTTTGTAGCAAGCTTAGGGTTTCTGCAGGGCAAGTAATAGTTTACCAAATTCTTAGTATGTGGAAGTAGCTGATCTATGCCAGTGTGAACTAATTTATTAAGTAAGGTCGCATTTCCTGTTTTCCTATCAAGGTATGTTTTCTTAATAGGGAAAGAAATAAATGCTTGATCTTACTCATATAAAAGAAAATATAAACTAAATCTACAGTGCTATATACCATGTTGTTAAGATTTACCAACATGGACCATTCTAAGATATATAATTCAGAAAAAAGTAAAATTAAAACTAGCATATGAATTATATTACAGAGATGGATGTATAGGTATCTAATATTTGCAAAAGGATATGCTGGAGAGGCTATATAAGGACTATTCTGTTGAAGTTTTCAATGGGGTGGCTAAGTGGAGGTAGAGTAATGCTTCATTTTTCCATATCTTTTAAATATTTTTATTGCAGACACAGCTGCCTATTCAGAGTAATTAATTTTTTGGTAAAATGTTAAGTCATAGACTTACAATCTGTAAAGGACCTATCCAAGCCATTCCTTTTTCAGCTGAATTAGAGCTGCCCAAGCTTTATTGCAGTCTCTTTTACATCACAGGGCAGAGGATTTCAGCCTAGCTTTCATTATACCAGTAGTTCTCAGTGGAGCAGCAGGACTTAATGTGATATTAAAAACAGAGATACTAGCTCTCTTGTTCATCATTGTATTCCAATTATCTGACATACTGAGTAAATATTTGAGTGAATAAAACAAATTTAAGATATCCTGTGGCATGAAATAGGCCAAGAGTATTTCTTTTCCTTTATATTTGAAAGGAAAAAATATTTTTCTTTCATTGGACAACTTTTTACTGTATTTGTTATACTTTAATGTGGTATGTCCTAAGGAAACATTTGTAAAGATATAATTTGTTAATCATTTTTCAGACACTGGCTTCATGTCCTATTGACCGAAAACCTTTTCAGGCAGTGTTTAAATTCAGTGCTTTGGAAGGTTGTATTAAGGTAAGTCTTGTCTTACTTTGCAGCATGAAATATGTAAAGTTAACCGAGGCTTTTTTACTTTGATAGGTTTCCAGTTTGTGTGTATTTGAAAATTGTTCATCTTTAGGCTTAGTGTCATTCCTTTTCAACATGACAAGCTCAGACATTTCAGCAAAGTTGTGGAAATCCTATTTGTTTCCTAAAGAGGGCATGTCTGTAGTAGTATGTTATGATGCTGCACGATTTTAAAATGTGTTAGACTTCTGATGCTCTAGAAGTTCCCACTTAATTATAGAATACTTAAATATTTAGTATATTTCCTGTATTTCAGAAACATTTATTAGTTCAATAGCACTTTAAATACGTTTCTATTGAAAAAACGTTTAGAGTGTTAGATTTAAAGACTGACTACCACAAATATTTAAGTCTAAAATACCCGAAAACTGCTGGCATGGTGGTGCACATCTGTAATCCCAGCACTAAGGGAGGCTGAGACAGGAAGATTGCCATGAGTTCGAGGCTAGCCTGAACTAGTGAGAGCTTGTCTCAAAAAAATTAAAAAAATTTTTAAAGACCCTGAAAACTATATTTTTTATGAAAAACATAATTGAAACTAGACAATAAAAATTAAATATAAAATGATGTCTTGGTCTTAAATACTGGTTACCTCATTGATATCACTTTATGAACCATGATTATGATTTTTTATTGATGTTGATTTTTCACTTATAAAAAATTAGGAACATATTCCTGAGTTACTAAAAGAGGAAAACAGAAAAGGATAGTATCTCAGTTACTTTTCTCTCATTGCTGAGACAAGATAACCTGACACCCAAAGTTAAAGGGACAAGGGTTTATTTATCTCATAATTTGTAGATGTTTCAGTCCATAATTGGCTGGCTCCAAGGCAGGGTGGCAGAGGGGCAACAGTTCATGGTGGGCAGACAGTAGCAGAGCAACAAGGGCCTCAGCAGTCTTTTCTTGCCCCTTTTATCTTATTCAGACTACTTAAGGGCAAGTGTCACTCGCCATACCCTTAATCCTAGTATCCCTGGGAATCAGTCACACACTTGAGATTCACCTACCTTTGAAAAAGCCATCTATGATCACATGAGGCTTTGGGGGGACATCTAGACCCAAACTATAACATAGTAAAGTAAGATGTATGAGAAATAAAAATTCACTGTATGAGAATAAATGATAAATAACTAAAAATGAGCATATTTCTAGGTGGTGTGTGTATGTGTATGATGTGTATATGTGATGCCATTAATAGGAGATGAATAGTAGTACACTACTATTTGTCTGTAATAGTTTGGTCACTGGAGGAAAGGAAAGGGTACTTAAGCATTAGTCGTTCTCCTTGTAGATATTTATAATTTGTTTTGCTGTTTTTATCGGATGAGCCTTGGTGAGGTACAAACAGGACTGCATTTCAGATAAAATAATTATATGAAAAAGGACCTGGCTTGTATGTTTCTTTGCCACTGAGGCAAATTAGTATGTATCAGAGCAAAATATATAACATTAGCGATAATAAAGTGGCTTCTCTGGAAGACATATTGACTATTTTTTCAGACTACTTGTATAAAATTATATTGCTAGATTTATTGGTGTGAACTAAGCTTTCAGAGATACTTTGTTAATTAGAGTCAAAGTTTGCATTTATTTAATAGGGCTTGGATATTACTTATAAATTTGGTACAATGCTAATCCAGTTATTTATAAGTTAAAAGGTATCTACTTTTAAACATTTGCCATATGAGATCTACATTCTTTTAATATCTTTCTGTGACCCTGCTTTTGAATCTCCATTTACCTCTTTTCTCTTTACAGCTACACTTCTTGAATGAGGCCACTCAATTCACTTCTCAGCTCTCATTGAGCATTCACTTCCATCATCTTGTTTTACTGAAATGGTCCTAAGTCCTGAGTAGTCTTCTGACTTCCAGATCCCATTGTTTTCTATGTATGTTGTTGACTACCTTCTTTTTCCTTTGGACATCCTTTTGTGTGAATGTATGTATTTTTGCTTTATCTATATGACTTCTACAGTCTTTTTTGCCAGGTCCCTCCCTTTTCCTTTTTCAATCACAGGATCTTCATTTCAATTACTTGGGTTTACTCTCTCAGTCTTCTCAACTACTTTAATAGATTTAAGTACTACCTATGTTGGGATTACTTCTAAAATTCTATCACTAGTTCATTTCTCTTTCCCGAGAATCAGACCTATAGTTTTAACCACTTTGTTGCAGATCTCCATCTAATAAACCTTTTAAGAAATCTTAAGCATTAGCAAATTCAAAACTCGTCTCATTCCTCACCCTCTTTCCAAACCCTATCATGATTGTTGATGTAGTCACTCATCTCTTTTCTCCCTCATCATTTCTTCTACTTAATGTGTTCCGTTGTTCCTCTGCTATTGCCTCTGTAGGCCCTCATGTTGTCTAGATTAGTTCTGTCCAATAGAAATGGATTAGAAATCACTATATAAACATTTCAGTAGGCACACTAAAAGGAAGCAATTAAAATAAATTTTAATGATTTTATTTAATGCAACATATAATATGTAAAGAATTATTACTAAGAAACTTAATTTTTTTTTTTTTTTTTTGGTACCGGAGATCAAACTCATGTCCTTGTGCTTGTAAGGCAGGCGGTGGAACCATTGAGCTAAATCCACGGCCCTTAATGTTCTTCTTTAAGTGTGGTTGGAGTAAGCACATCTCCATTCAGAGAAGCCATATTACATGCACTCAGCAGCCACCTGTGACTAGTAACTATCATGTTGGTCAGTGTAGATCTAGATACTATGTAAGTTTTCTTTCTGGCTTTCTGACTTTTATAGCTTTTACTTAACTGATTCATTCTCTACATCACTGTTAATGTTAATCTTCCTGAAAAGAACAAATGTGATAATTTCATTCACTTGTTTTTTGTTTTGTTTTGTTTTGTTTTTTTGTACTGGGGATCGAATTCAGGATCTTGTGCTTACAAGGCATGCATGGTGCCACTGATCCCCAGCCCTCATTCACTTGCTTTAAAAACTCTTATTTATTCTCTGATGCTTGTGGAATTATTTTCTTGTTCAAAGACTGTTACAGCCTGGTCCTAACACATTTCATCATCACATGTTGTGCTTTTCTTCCCCATCTAGATTGGCTTCTTACTGTTCCTAAAACTGTGCTGTTTCCTGCAATTAGAAAGTTTTTTTTCTTTGGCTGTTCTCGTTTTTAAAAACCAAGTCATAAATCAGTCCTTTCTGACATCCTCTGAGTTAATTTCTAAGTCCTTTGTGTACAAAAATTTCATTTCTACTTTACCTCCCCCCAACCCTTTCTTTGTTTTGATGGGCTTGAACACTAGGTCTCCTGCTCTTCCACTGAATTATACATACAACCTCTTGCTTAATTTATTTATATGCCACATTTCTTACTATTTTGTTCCCCAGAGGTTAGCATACTTTACTGAGTTTGTAAAGGACAATTAAAAGGTTATTGTTTATAATGTTGGCTTATCATTCTAAGATGATTTTGTTTTTTTATAGGTTCAAGTAAAAAGACAGTTGAGAGACACAAAGGAAAAGAAAAATGAAATCTCTCTTAAGAAACAGCTATCCTGTCATGAAAGATCTGAAGGCCTCCTTCTAAGGTTAGTGATTAACTTTAGAAGTGGTGTCCACATAAGTAAAACTAGAAATAAGCTAATACACACACAAAAAATGTGAGCTTAAATTGCATTTACTTCTTTGAAAGCACACACCTAATATTTTAATGAAGGATCAGCTAAAATCTAAGAATATAATTTCAGTTTTCAGTTTTATATTTGGTGAAGAGTTGGGTTTTTTTTTCCCTTAGTTTTTCTCCCCTGATAGACTCTGTGGACCAGAACTTTTGTAAAAACCAACCCCCCCCCAAAAAAAAGCAAATTTTAAAGAAGTACGCATTTTTGTTAAAATTTGTGATTGCTTACTCTTACTTTGTACCTGTTACAAACCAGTTACATACAGTTAGTTAATGGATAAGCACTGATGTTCAGATTACACTTTGAATGGCATCTGGACAAAAGATAGTAACTAATGAAATGACAGGGTTCTTCATGAGGCAGTTAAGGTTTAAACTACTTTTACTCTTGCTTCTTTTTTGTTTTTTTGAGACAGGGTTTCACTAAGTAATTGAGACTGACCTGGAACTCACTATGTAGCTCAGGCTGGTCTTGAACTCACAGCAATCCTCCTGCCTCAGCCTCCGAGTGCTGGGATTAAAGGCGTGTGCCACCACGCTTGGTTTACACTTGCTTCTTTAGTTTTATCAGTCTTTCTGCCTGCCTTCCTGCCTTCCTTCCCTTCTTCCCTCCTTCTTCCTTGACTCCCTGTGGGGAATGAACCCACAGCCTCATACATGCAAGAGTTCTACCAGTGAGCTATGTCCCCAGCCCTAATTTAAGCTTATTTTATTTATTTATTTAATTAATTAATTTATTTTTTTGGTTTTTTGAGACAGGGTCTCACTATGTAGTTGAGCCTGACCTGGAACTCACTATGTAGCCCAGGCTGGTCTCGAACTCACAGCGATGCTCCTGCCTCGGCCTTCCGAGTGCTGGGATTACAGATGTATGCTACTATGTCAGGCTAAAAATTTTAATTTCCTAAGGCAATATTTGTAGTTATTAAAACAATTTATAGTAGTCTTTGAGATTTATTGGTACTAACTTTACTGCTACTAAATTTCTTTTTTAAACATTTCTTTTTTTTGTCCCGGTGATTGAACTCAGGTCCTTGCGCTTGCAAGGCAGTCCACCAAACTGCTGAGCTAAATCCCTGGCCCTAAATTTCTTAAATATTAACTTGTGAGTAGTTTTGGATTTCTTTGAAAATGTGAAGAAAGTTACAAATTCCTTATTCTAAAAAAAAATACATTTATAGACAAAACTTTATATATGAATTTAGAGTATTCATGGAATAGAAGCCCACTTATAAGTGCCAAAATTAATTGCATTAGAGATAATTTTATAACTTTCTGAATTGGCTTTGACTATTTCATTTACTTTGTGGTGTAGTGGTAGTATACTTTTTTGTTGTTGTTGTTTTTTGTTTTGTTTTTGTTTTTTTTTTGAGACAGGGTCTCACTATGTAGTTGAGACTGACCTGGAACTCACTACGTAGCCCAGGCTGGTCTCGAACTCACAGCGATCCTCCTGCCTCAGCCTCCCGAGTGCTGGGATTACAGGAATGCACCACCAAGCCTGGCTAGTAGTATACTTTTTAATGTGGTGTTGGGGATTGAACTCATGGCTTCACACATGCCAGGCAGTTGCCCAATCACTGAGCTGCGTCTATAGCCTCATAGCTTCATCGTAACTCCTACCACTGACTATGACAGTGTCATGGATGAGCATTTTTCTGTACCCACAGAATTACCTGATTCTCCTGAGTCTTTTATTTATTTATTTGTTTGTTTATTTATTTATTTATTTTCCTTTTTTTTTTTTGGTATCAGTGATCGAATTTGGGACCTTGTGCTTATGAGGCAGGGAACAGCACCACTGAGCTAAATCCCTGGCCCTTGATTCTCCTGATTTTTTTTTTTTTTTTTTTTTTTTTTTTTTTTTTTTTTTTTTTTTTTTTATTCTCCTGATTCTTGATGAGAGTGTAACAGTCATCACTACGTGACCTGTGAGGCCCATATATTATTTTTTGAGACAGGGTCTCCCTATGCAGTTTAGTCTGACATTGAGCTGACTCTAGCCCAGGTTAGTCTCAGACTTGTGACTAACTTTATTTTATTTCCTCCTGCTTTATTTTCCTGAGTGCTGTGCTCACAGGCATGCACCACCATGCCTGGTACAAGGGTCAAACCTTATTTGAGTCTTATCATAACCGAGCTGATCCACATGACATACTGTTTTTTCTCAGAGATTTGTCGTAGAGGGTTGGCATAGGGAAATAATACATGCAAAATAATAATTTGCATTTGCCCTCTAAGTGATACCCTCAATAATTCTTCCCAAAGTGGAAAATCTCTCTTAACTGGATATTCACAGTATCTTCTTTTTGGAGTTTTTTGGTTATTTTTAGCATTCCTGTTATTCAATCTTCTGCATGTGCCTATTCTCTCCAGCACACATTCAAGGTCCAGTTAGATTTACTTCTCCTTTTTAAAGCAGTAAAATCCCGATACTCCTCTCTGATATTTCTACCAGTTCCAAGTAAGAGAATGTAGTGGAACTTTTGTCTGTAGTAAATCTCCATTTTAAATAATCAGAGCAGGGAATGTCAGAGAGTGCAGACTGGCAACTAGTCATGCTTTCTGTCCTTTAAAGAGTAATGTCTGCTTACATCTATTCTTCATGACTCAGTATCCACTCATGATTAGCCAACAAAACTGTTGTTTAAATACAGAGATGATACTACTCATTATATATAAAAATGTAGCTTAGCATTCTGATAACTTATGGGAGTCTACTAGAGTACTATTTTAAATATTTACCAGACGTTAAGGATAATTAATAAAATTAATGCATAATAGATTTTGTTTTGATGGACAGTGAATTGAAAATAAATGAGCAAAATGATGGTTTTTCTCTTAAATCTTTCAAATCTTTATTGATAATTGCAGCAAAAAGGCCATCATAAGAGAAGATCTGTTAAGTGCAAGATTTTATGACTTGACTCTGATACATAGTAAGTGATTTTTTTTGTTCGTTTGTTTGTATCTTTGTTGTTGTTTAATGCTTGTGCCAAAGTTCTCATGAGCAATATTTTGGTATGGAAAACAGTTGAGCACAGAATTGTGCATTGAGTACATTCTATATAAGCTTTGCTTTTGAAGAGCCATTTATATTTTTCCCTCCTCTTCTTTCCTGTTTGTTCAGCTTGGAGGAAGGGATGGGAATAGAGGGGCGCAGTGTGTGTGTGTGTGTGTGTGTGTGTGTGTGTGTGTGCGCGCGTATGGGTGTGTGCATGTGCACACATGTGAGTGTAGAAAAGAGCATTTCTCAGTGATTTGGTATCTAGCAAACTGTGTGGTTGTCTTAACACCACTATTTAGCACTGGTGTCCTTGGTGAAGATGGTAAAAAGAATTAATAATTGTGAATTAATAACTGTAAACAGTAGCAATGGTAGTCAGGAACGAATTCATAATTCCTGGAGGCAATTGTAGCTTGGCTTTAGCCACCTTTAGATTTGAAACTTTGTTTGGATAGAAAGCACCTCTACCATATTATTTACAAGAGTACTTAAATATTCCTGTCTTTGTGTTTGCTTTGTAATTCTGAAATTCAAGAAAGCTTTGTAGCAGGGCTTGAATAAAAGGACGTCATGTAGTGTCCTGTGACTTCCTTTGGGTTTAGGTTGTTTATTCCATTCTTGAGAACACCTTCCTGTAAGTTGTTTATAAGCCAGGAGGTGGGCATTTATTTTGTAGGCTAGCCAAGTGATATATGACTGTGTGTTGTATTTCAAGGGTGAAATGAACTGAATGTGCTGATGAATTGGACGTAGAGTATATGGGAGGGAAAAGTCAAGGGTTACTGCAGGATCTTGACCTGAGCAAGTGAAATGAGTGTTGCTATTAGCTGAGATGGGGAAGGCTTAGGAAGGTGTATTAATAACTCTCTTTTGGGGCTGGGGATTTAGCTCAGTGGTTCTTTCGCCTGCCTCACAAGCACAAGGACCTGAGTTCAATCCCCGGTACAAAAAAAAAGAATTGTCTTTTGAAGTACAGTGATGGTTGCAATGCCTGGTGGTGGGGCATAGGGAAATATCAGTCAGAGGACACAGTGGTTCACATAAGCAGAGTGAATCTTCTGGAGACTAAATTACAACAGTTTGAACATAGTCACCAATACTGTATTGTCCACTTGGAATCTGTTAAGACAGTAGATCTCAAGTTTTCTCATTATGAGGGGGTGGAAATGGTAGCTGTGAAATGAATATATTAGTTTGATTATAGGGATTATTTCACAGTGTATATTGTATCGAAACATAAACTTTTTTGCACATATGATGTCTACTTTACCTCAAATAGAGATCCTCTGAGAAATGTGGTTATTTGTGTATCATGTATAGGTAAGATGTATTCATCTTCAGGTTATTTTAGTTATAATAAGTTTATTGATATGTTTTTATTCATGCTTGGCTCCTAAATTGAAGATTTATTCTAATTACCATTTATTTCATTACTCTTGAATTTAGGCATGTTTAAGATCATGGTGATCAGAAATAATACTGGAAAGGAGGATTGAAATCCTAGTTCTGACCAAAACAACTAACATTTTATATTATACCATAAAGGCTAATTCAAAACAAAACAAACACCAAAGTTTTTGTTTTTCATTCAAATACAATGTAATGTAGCCATTTTATGAGAATTAACATAGCAAAGATATTCCAAAGGGATAAGATTATAGTAACCTGCCAGAAAATCTAAAGCAGTCAGAAGGAATAAGCCAACTCTGTTCTGAGATTATGGTGCTCTTTGTCTTCAAGACTCATTTAACTTGTATGTGAGCAATACTGAGGAATCAATTTTCTCACATTTTAACATCTCTGAAATGAAATTGTCTTATTTGTTCTGTGTTAACACTGTTGACCAAGAAGCAGCATCCTTGGTACCTCCTGCTAATGTGTGAACATACAAAGTGCTGTTGTTAAAGTTACGAAAATTGGTAGTAGCAGCTTGGGAAAAACTCCCTGGATCATTGTGGATTTTCTTAACTTTTTGGCCATTTGTTAAAAGTGCAAGTGTTGGGGAAGAATTAATCACATGTGTGCCAGCATTCCCCAAGGGGTCAGAAGCTGGCAAATTCTACATATTTAATTGCAAAGCTAGTATAATTGAGTTTTCATAGATTTTCTGAAGAGTCACCATTGTTTTTGACCCCACAAAAGATGATATTGTATGAAAAAGTATACATTGACTAACTCAGGAGTTGAAAAGTAATTTGCAAAAATTGAATTCTTTGTATAAAGGAGTTTTAGGAATATTTTAACCAATTTATTTCTGATCTATATTCATTTTAGTTACTCAATTTATGGCCTATATTGGTTTCCGAGATCTGCCATAACATGATACAAAAATGGTGGCTCAAAACAACAAAAATTTGGGCCGGGGATTTAGCTGAGTTGTGCTGTTGCCTGCTTCGCAAGCGCAAGTTCCTGAGTTTGATTCCTGGTACCAAAAAAAAAAAAAACCAAACAAACAGAAACTTATACTCTATCTCACACACTAGAAGCCTGCTGGCAGAGGCCCATGCTGTATAGCTGGCTGGCTGTGTCCCTTGATCCCTCCTTCCTATGACTGTGCCCAGGGCCTTTGCATTGAGCTCTCTTTCGCCCCTCCCTTGTTGAGACATATCTTTCTAAATTGCTTAGGCTGAACTGGAACTTGAGATCCTCTTGCCTTGGCTCAGAGGACTAGGATTACAAGTGTGCACCACCTACCTGGCTTTGATTGGGCTCCTGCTAAATAAAAACAGAACAGTAATTGTCATTTTTATCCTTCTTCCTTGCATCAAGAAACAGTTTGAGGAGCTGGGCGCATGCCTGTAATCCCAGCATTTGGGAGGCTGGGGCAGGAGGATCGCTGTGAATTTGAGACCAGCCTGGGCTACATAGCGAGTTCCACGTCAGTCTCAACTACATCGTGAGACCCCGTCTCAAAAAAAAAAAACCAAAAAAAAAGAGAGAGAAACAGTTTGAGGAGTTGCCCCAAACCTATCAAACACGTCAGTCTCAACTACATCGTGAGACCCCGTCTCAAAAAAAAAAACCAAAAAAAAAGAGAGAGAAACAGTTTGAGGAGTTGCCCCAAACCTATCAAACATGTTGAATTAATTATGTTGGCCGGTAGCTTCACAAAAGAAGAGATAACCAGGCATAAGTAAATAACATTATAATGGAGTAGTGTCTACCCTGACCCCCAATCAAAAGACTTTACTAATTTATAGGATATGCCCGGACAGAGATAAATAAGTGACAACAAGGGATGCGTTTAACAAAATACAGACCACAAATTTCCTGACATCAGCAAATTCTGTTTAAAAAATCAAAGAGAGGAACCTATAAATTTAAAGCAACAGCCAACCAATTATGATGTATGGATCTATTTGGATCCTTGTTCTAATATGTTATAAAAAGAATTTTAAAAAAATACAACTTTGTGACATTGTGGAAAACTGAATAGACTTTCATATTAAGGAATTACTATTTGCGGCTTCTCTTTTGCTTTTCATTGTGATAATGGCATGAAGAATACTTCTTCCTAAAAGACCACTTTTTAAAAATAGTTAAACATTGAAATATTCACACAATGATACTATGTCCAGGATTTGTTTGAAAATGAAACTGAGGAGGTAATAAAATGGGCTGTAAATCCCAGGGATTTAGCTCAGTGGCACTGCGCCTGCCTTATAAGCACAAAGTCCTGAGTTCATTGCCTGGACCCCACCCCCCAAAAAAAAAATTGGCCATGAATTAACAATTCTAGAGGTTTAGATATGGTTATATGCTTATCTAGCATGTGTGAGGTCCTAGGTTTGATCCCAGGAACACAAAATAATGAGGAAAGCAGCAGTACTGTGAGAATATAACCGTCCACCCAAGTGGTATATAAGATAATTCTAGTCCCTGTAGTTAATTTCATTGAAATACAGTGTATTGTCTTATGTTTGTGCCTTTTTTCTAGTAAGATTTTGTTTCTTCAGAGAAGTGATTGTTTTCATGGTATAATATTTTCCTAGAGTATTATACAGTGTAGTAATGGGCCTTGACCACAGCTACCTGATAATAAGGCAAGTAGATAATCCAAAGGTGAAACACACAGAAAACAGACTCAGAAAGCTGAAGTGATAAAAGCATGTAAGAATGATGCCACAAATTTCAGGGACATAGTTTTCTTTCGTACAGAAAGGGAGCTGAAAGATAGTGGGAGGAGTTTAGCTGTGTCTGGAATGTATGTGATGAAAAGCAGAATATTCATATTAGTAAATCTTTGTAGATGTCCTTTTTATACTTTATGGAATGTAACAGTTGATTATAAATACAAACTAAAACTCTTAAAAGGCTAAATATTTTGTTCAAAATCATTTTGCTAATACTTGGAGCACCCAAAATTTGGTCTATTCTTGTGACTCCACAACCAGTGTCTATTTCTACTAAAGCATTTATCATTAATGACCCCCACTTAGAGCCTGTCACTTTGTGATTTCTGCAACCTTGAATTAAATTATTGCCTTATTCTAATGGCTCTTTTTTTGCCTGTACTTTGAAACTAAAAAAATAATTTAATATGAAGCCAGCTCTGTCATTTTTATAGGATAATATCTTCTCCATACTTAATATAATTACCAGTGATTTTTTTTTCTTACCTTTCGGAAATATGGTGTCGGTTTTTGTTTTTTCCACGCTGTCATAAATCATAGCTCTAAGAATAGACTTGTAAGAATTTTAACCTTTAATTTTTCACATTCCTTGTGAGATTTCTTAGCATTTAACAAAATGCCTCATTAGAGGACTGGAAGAACCTATACATTTTACTAGAAATTATCCTAAAGTTTAGGGGCAGTAATGAACCTATCATTTATCAGAAAAGCAAATTCTAAATGTTGACCATTTCATGACTGAACAAGGTAAAGGTAGATAAAGTTAAGATAAAGGTGGAATTAGTGGGAGAGTGTACAAATTGAGTACACTTTTATATATCCAGCTACACCAAACAGCATGGTGTGTGTGTGTGTGTGTGTGTGTGTGTGTGTGTGTGTATTTATATCCCCCCCCCCCCGTATCAGGGATCAAACTCAGGAACTTGTGCTTGCAAGGCAGCCAGGGGCACCACTGAGCTAAATCCTCAGCCCTCTGATGGATAATTTAACTTTCTTTTAATCAAAGAACTTGAGAGAATATCCCATCTCTTTACCTAGGCTTGCTTAGTTTTAGAACTCTGTTTAGCTTCTTTAATTTCTTAAAGAGTTTTGAAGTCAGAAAAACTTTTTAGATATGTGTGACTTTCTACCAGAAGTTTTCTCTTGCCGAGTGTGGTGACGCATGCCTGTAATCCCAGCACTCAGGAGACTGAGGCAGGAGGATTGCTGTGAGTTCGAGACCAGCCTGGGCTACATAGTGAGTTCCTGGTCAGTCTCAACTACCTAGTGAGGCCCTGTCTCAAAAAACAGAGACAACGACAACAACAACAACGACAACAAAAAACAGAAGTTTTCTCTCTCTATTATGTACTGTTCAAACTAATGAAGAATTTTTTAATCTGTGAAATTCTTATATCTGGACTAGAAATTATTAGTAAGCTCATAAGTACAGCATAACATTAGGGAAAACTCCAGCAGGCCTAAAGGATGGTTTTATTGGAAGTTATGCCACTTGGGTTTGATGCTAGTTTTTTCCATTTAAACAACTATGGCTCTAGCAACTAAGTTACTTAATGGTTAACTTAGTGTCATCATATAATGAAGACACTGTTGCCTCCCTAGAGGTATTATGAGAGATTAGAGAGCAAACGCATTGGTGAATTTGTTGTGTTTTATCCCTTCCCCTTCTTTTCTTTTTTCTTTTTTGGCACAAAAAATCAAACTCAGGGCCTTGCATTTGCAAGGCAGGCACTGCTCTACTGAGCTACATCCCCAGCCTAGCATATATATTACTCCCTTGCTATGTGTACTGTACATTCTTCTATATAGTTGGGTTTTTTTTTTAACTGGATCTCTCTGTAGTTTAGAGTGTCCTTGAACTCACTGCGTAGCCCAAGATGGCCTTAGACTTGGAGCAGTTCTCCTACCTCAGCCTTCCCAGTGCAGGGATTAGTCATGCTCCATCATACCTGGTGAATTTGTTAGATGTCACTTTCTTTTTTCATCATAACTAAATAACTGACTTATACTTTTGTTTTAACTCCTTTGTGTTTAGGTTGAGAGGCCCTTACCTGAATGCATGAGACCAGAAATGAGTTCAGATTTTAAGTTTTTTGGGAACTTGAAATGTTTGCACTGACTCTACTGGGGTATATCTCTAACTAAAGATATGAGGGGCCAGAGATTTAGCTCAGTGGGGCTGCTGCCTGCCTCAAAAATGCAAGGTCCTGAGTTTGATCCCTGGTACAAAAAAAAAAAAAAAAAAATCTGAAATACTGCAAACTCTGAAACTTTTCAGGCATTGCCCAGATTTTGGAATTTTGGATTAGGGATGGTCAACCTGTACTTTCTCTTGAATGAACATTAAATTTGATTTGGGTTAATGATAATTGATGTCGTTTTTAAAAAAATTCCCTTTCAGGCATTTCTTGCTGTTGTACTTAAATAGGCAGACTAGGCCTGTTCAAGTTTGTCTTTATTGACTTTGGAATCAGTCAAACTACAATGCTTGCCAAGTGCTGGGTGTTAAGCTCAAAGCCCGTATTGAACTGGTTTTCTCGTACAAAAGCTTTCTTGAAGCGTCTTTTAAGGGTTAGTGTTTCCTAAAATGTGTGTTTGGGATATAATGAATAAAGTAAGACAAGTTTCCAGTTAATTATGGCAGATTGAATACTTGTTTAATTCTCTGATCCTTCCTAGTATTCTACTAAAATGATAAAAATGTAATAAAAAGGGAAATTCTCAACCACAAAGACAAAGAGAACTAGAGAGGGGAGAAGACAGTGTGAGGACAGCACATTCTTATGTCCTAAGAATAGAAATGTGAAGTGATTTTGTGAGGGGGATACAAACTGTGTTAGCAGAAATATAGACCTCTCGTGGGGAGAATGAGTTAAGAATCAAGTCAGTTCACATACAGCCGAAAGTGGTGGTGGCACATGTGGCACAAAGGGCTGTTTGTATTATTGAAAGCTCTAGAAGGTGTGTCATTAGTGCACTGGAACCTTACAGAGTTTCAGCTTTGGAGTCCTCCATTATTTCTGAAGGCAGATAGGAGATGGTGCTAAAAAACCAAATTGATTAACAATTTAGAGGAACACATTCCTGTCTGAACAGGACCGAGGAAGGGAACTACTCTGCAAAAGAATGGAGGATTATCCTGTAGAGTCAGGACTGAATCCAGCTAAAGTCGTAATATAAATGAGGATATGAGTCAAGAGAGGGAAATTAAATTTTATGGTGAGGCTTCTAGTTTTCTGCCTAGGATCATTTTCCAAAGTACTGACAGTCTTATTTCTTATATTCCCCAAAATAGGAAGTAGGAGGCATCTTCTGGAATACTGATTTGCCACAACAGTTTAGCAAGTTAATTGACATTTGGGAGTCAGCCAATGAAATAACCAGATTTCCATTTCCCGATCCTACAAATGAAAACTATTACTTGAAAAGCTCTGACTCCCTCTAGCCCATCTGTACCATTTTCAATCAGTATTTTAGTGTCCCACAAGCATTTGAGGATTTCCAGATATTTGAGGGATGTCAGTATAAAAGATCAAAATAGAGAAAAAAGAAACCTCCTAATAGTGTCAAACAGGAAACAACCTGAAAAAACGTCATAAACATGAACAGCAAAAAAAAAAAAGCTAGAAATGTGGCTCAGTACAAAGGTCTTGGCTTCATTCCCCTGAACACAACAAAGAAGAAAAAGGGTGGGGGACACACAGACACAGAAGGAAGATGGAGTGGCCTTAGAGGTGAAGGGATATTTCATGAGTGATATAATAAATATTTTTTTAAAGCTTTTAGAGATTAAAAAATATAGTGGAAATTTAAAAATTACACAAGTAGATAAGCTTAAGAAGTCTCAGAAAGTAGGACTAAAAGAGTATTTGTCTATAAGAGGTTAAATATTAATTTAAGTTGTGGTCAAAATATGTGGTGAATATTTAAATTTTTAAAAATTTACTACAGCCAGAGACACATTGTCATTTATCTCTCTCAAAATACTTGCGCCTCACTTTCAGGAAAAGTTTTTAGGGGATTAAGTATAGTTACAATACATGTCTAAATATATTAAATACACTTACTGCTTTAAATACTCTTAACTCTGTCATTCTTGCCACTTTGTGAAGCGAGTCTGGAAGTCCTCTTTCTTGAATACCTTTACGAGGTGAGATTAAAAAAAAAAAATTACATGTGTCCTTATCCACCTTATTCCCCTAGATCTGGCACTGGTGCTGTGTGACTTCTCGCTTTTCACCAAAGTGAAGATGATCATGAAAGGTAAATGTTTTGAATGGATTTAGGACACTGAGGCAGCCACAACAGTGCAACTAAAGATGTGAACAGAGGACTTCCAGAACTGCTTCAGAAGGTGGCAAAAGGGATGGGATAAGTGTGTTCCAAGCAAGGGGGGATTATTTGAGAGAGATTAATGGCAATATGTCTTTTAAAGAATTTTTTAAAAAAATGTGAACATTTACCATATTTTTTGACCATCTAAAATCCTAAAAAGGAATCCTAGAGAAAAAAATAAAAGACAGAAAATTTTTCAAAAAAGTAACAGAAAGAAAGATTTCCTAGAATGGTAATACTTAGGTGTCCAGATACAATGAAATAATATGGTACATGGTAAATGAGAGAACTATACCAAGTATTTTATAAAATTCTAAAAGTCTTAAGGACAATAAAATCTTAGGAGAGGAAGAATAAATAAGCTACTACCAAAGGTCAGGTATGGTAGGGCTTGGTAGCACATACCTGTAACCCCAATATTTTGGAATCTGAGGCAGGAGGATTTAAATTTGAGGCCTACTTGAGCTACCTGTGTGTTCAAGGTTGTCCTGCACTACATAGCAAGACCTTGTCTCAATCAATCAAAAAAAGAAATTAGAATAAAGTGGTATAAAAACAATTAGAGTATCCTTTCTCAGTTGTAGAGGAGTCAGTGTGTCTTTCACTGACAAAAGTGAAGGAACAATCCGAGATTGAGAAAATGAATTTCAACCCTGGGAAAAGTTAAAGAGGCCCATCAGGATTATGGCAGAGGACAGTTCAGAATAACTATTGAACAGCAGCTTTGAGAATTAAAAGTTTAGACTATAACAGTATTAAAGGATGGTTATTTCCAAGAGAGTAGGGACAAATTTGATGGATATGTTGATGTGTTAGTGTGTAATAAGAGATCTACAATACTCTGGGAGGCTGAGGCAGGAGGACCACAGCCCAGGCTGAGCAACTTAGCGCTTTAGCAAGTTGGGGGATGTAATTCAGTATAAAAGCCTCTGTTTCACAGGTGGAGAGATCTATACTTTTGTTGTAGAGTTACAGAAATTAATGGTAGATACATAGAAAAGGGAATAGCTGTTACTAGCTTTAGGTAAAGCAAGAAGTTGTATGGGGAAAATATCCATGGTTTAGCTCCTATTAATAGTTATGTAGTTATAATGTTATATCATGTTGATATATCAAATATAGACAGTGAAGTCTGCAGAGAGGATGGGTATAGCAGTGATAAAGAGAAAACACCTTTATCTTCCATTTAAAAAACAATAAAACAGCCAGGTATGGTGGTATATGACCAGAATGCCATCACTGTGGGAGGCTGAGGTAAGAGAATTACAAGTTTTGAGTCCAGCTTGGGCGACCTGGCAAGGCCCTGTCCATCCATCCACCCATCCACTCATCCATCCATTCATAAAGCAAGCAAGCCGGGAGGTAGCTCAGTGGGTTCAAGCTTCAGTAAAACACACTAAAATACATCTGAAACAACAACTAAAAAAAATCCTTATTCATTTTTTTGTTTAATTATTTTTGTGTATCTTATGTATAAAGACATTAAGAAATAGTTAAACATTAGAAGAAACAAAGGATTTGAGGAGTACTTTTGGTAAGCAGAATTCAGGAGTGAATAGTCCTGTAATTTTTGTTGGTATCATGCCTGGAAGTGCTGCTTGCTCACATGTATTACATTCATAAAGATTACATGAAAAGGCACATCACTGCTCTCTAAAGGAAGATCAGCAAGGTCCATTTGTGAAATTATATGTAGGTGACCATGATTTAGAGAAATTGATCAGTATTGAATGTTTCAGAGGTTGTCATTGGAACCACTGAGTACTTAGTATGGCCAGAAAGTTCAACAGTGCTTTTCCTAGAGAACATTTTGTCTAATGATTGTTTCCTGAGATAGCCTTCCAAGTGAAAGCACTCTAAAACAGTGTATATTCATTAGGTATCGAGTATTATCAAGATAGTTCAGCACTGTAGGGTGTACAAGATACTATGTAACCCAGCACAGGAATTCTGGGAATGCAACTGGGTACTACCATACATTTTTACCCTTGGCTTCTTAGGGAATTTTGAAAATCATTGGATTATCTTTTAGATAGATATTAAAGGGATGCTATAGAAAGTTAGTTTCTGAAATAGTCATCTCCATTGCTCTTAACATCTAACTTTCATTTGATGCAACAGTTGGGGATGGGATGTGTGTGATGAATGATGGACTCTGAATCAAATAGCTGTTATATAGTAACTTAGAAGGAAATTAGTATGCCATTAAGTAGAAAGTAGGCTCTTTGCAACTGGACTAACAAGTGCACACAGAAATACACAATCATGCAGTTGCAGGGAACAGGCCCCCTGGTTAGTGTGATTTATTTTGTAGAAAGTTAGTGGAGTTTTTGAGAAGCAAACAAGGCTAAAGGCTAAAAAAATTTGTCAAAGGGCTGAGGATTTAGGTCAGTGGTGCCGTGCCTGCCTTGGCAAGGAAAAAAAAATGTCATTAGTACTGTTAGCATTTTCTAGAGTTTTGAGAAGGGTATTAGTGATAGTAGCAGTTTATTGTGAACCATTTATTGTTAGGTAGGGGTGATTAATAATAGAAGCTTGATGATAGAGGAAAACTAAGAACAAAATCTGTAAAGATGTCAATAGTTTTTGTGGTTTAGAGCCTGAATTTTTCTAATGTGGAAGTATTCATAGAAATTAAGCTTAGATCAGTTAAACAACAACAAAAGTCATAATGTGGAGAACAACATCACTATAGAAAGTATGTTTTTTTTTCCCCTTAAAGTAAGTAAAATTGACAAAATCATATTTTTACTTTTTTTTTTTTTTGTACTGGAGATTGAACTCAGGCCCTTGTGCTTTCAAGGGACAAAATCATATTTTGGCATACATACACATTGTAAGATGATTACTACAATCAAGCTAATTAACATATCTATCAGGTCATATACAGCAATTCTTAATTTCCTCCACTTAAAA
The DNA here is from genome assembly GCF_012274545.1 of Fukomys damarensis. Lineage (NCBI taxonomy): Eukaryota > Metazoa > Chordata > Mammalia > Rodentia > Bathyergidae > Fukomys > Fukomys damarensis. Next base: position 8,094,930 of record NW_022900927.1, read on the forward strand.
ACATTTCATGTTGCTGGGCGTGGTGGCACAGGCCTGTAATCTCAGCACTTGGGAGGCTGAGGCAGGAGGATCGCTGTGAATTCCAGACCAGCCTGGGCTACATAATGTGTTCCAGGTCAGGCTCAACTACATAGTGAGACCCTATCTCAACTTCCCTCCCCCCACCAAAAAAAAAATGTGCTCAGCAACTCATTCCCAGAGATAGATTGAATAGTTACATGAGCACCAGTCTGGATGATTTCTTGACATGATTTTCTTGACATATTGCTATTAATGTATTTTTGAAAATAAAAAACGGGCAGTGCCATATATATTGTTTTGTAACCTGCTTTCGTATCAACATCATGATTTAATGATACCATTAATAGCTTTACCCCCACCTCTGTGATCTTCTCCTATACCCCTCCCTCTTCTCACCCTTATTGCCAGTTTGTCTACTAATAGTCTCCCTTCTGCTCTCATGTCATCTCTTTTTGATTCCACATTCTAGGTAAAACCTGGTAAATGTCTTTTTGTGCCCAGCTTATTCTACAACATGATCATTTTGTAACCATTTTCTTGCAAATAACATAATTTTGTTCTGTGTGTCAGAATTATACTCCATTGTCTTTCTCTGTCACAATTTCTCTATTCTTCCATCAGTGGGTACTTAGGTCAGTTCCTTATCTCGGCTGTTATGAGTTGCCATAACAAACATGCTTATACTGGTATCACTATAGAATGCTGGCTTTAATTCCTTGGGCTATATACCAAGGAGTAGTCTAATTAGGTCATATGGTAGCTCTGTGTTTATTTGTTTGCAGGTTCTCTCTGTTTGGTTGCCGTAATTACTATACTCGTTTACATTTTTACCAGCATTGTAGGAGGAGGGTTCCTTTTCCCTTGCATCCTAAACAGCATTTATTGTTTTTTATGTTCTTGGTAATAGCCATTCTTATTTTGCTGAGATGGAATCTTAGTGTAGTTGTGATTTGCATTTCTCTAACAGCTAAAGATGTGGGGACATTTTTCATATCTTTATTGGCCATTTGTACTATTATGGAGAATTTCACTTACCATATAGTATTTGGGTGTGAGTGTTGGTGTGTATTGGTGTCTAGATACTAATCTTCTGTCAGAGTAGCTGTGAAGGGTTTTCTCCCATTCATTAGGCTGCCTCTTCTGTCTGTTGGTGGTTTCTTTTTCTGTGTAGAAACTTTTTAATTTGACATAGTTCCATTTGTTGATTCTTGGTATTATTTTTTCTCTTATTGGAGTCCTATCCAGATATTGCCAGTGCCAGTGGCTTCACGTGTTTCCCACTTTTTTCTAATGGTTTCAAAGTTTCAGATTTTATACTGAGGTCTTTGATCCATTTTGAATTGATTTTTTTACAGAGTGAATGAGCTAGGAATCTAGATTAAGTCTTCAATAACCAGATACCCAGTTTTCCCAGTGCTGTTTGTTAAAGAAGCTGCCTTTTCTTTAGCATACGTTTTTGGTGCCTTTGTCAAGAATCAGATGGCTGTAGTTGTATGGGTTTATGTTGTGGTCTCCCCACCACCACCCTGTGCTGGGGCTTGAACTCGGGACCTTTTGCTTGCCAGGCAGGTTTGGCACCATTGACCTGCATCCCTGGCCCAGTATGGATTTATTTCTGTGACCTCTATTCTGTTTCACTGATCTATATGTCTATCTGTCAGTACTGTACTGTTTTTGGGTTTTTGTTTTGTTTTTTGGTTTTATAATATAATTTGAAATCCAGAGTCTGAATTGATATGATACCTCTAGTCTTGGTAATTTTGCTTAGGATTGCTTTGACTGTTTTGGGTCTTTCATGTGTTCCTATGGATTTTAGGATTTTTTTTTTCTAGTCATTAAAATTTTGATGGGGATTACAATGAATCTGTAGATTACTTTTGGTAATGTGGGCATTTTACCTTTTTTTTTTTTTTTTTTTTTTTT
>NW_022900927.1:8097054-8117054 GCF_012274545.1 Fukomys damarensis
TTTTTTTTTTTTTTTTTAATTTTGGGACTGGGGATTGAATTTAGGACCTTGCCGCCTGCAAGGCAGGCGGAGGAACCACTGCGATAAATCCCCAGCCCTAGGTATTTTAACTATTAATTCTGACGATCCATGAACACAGGAGGTCTTTCCATCTTACGGTGTTCTCAATTACTTTCTTCAGTTCTGTAATTTTATCGTAGAGGTCTTAGACTTGGTTAGTATAATACCTTGATTGATTGTGGTGTTTTTGTTTGTTCGTTTGTTTTGATTTGTTTTCTGTTTTTTGGGACAAGGTCTTGCTGTGAAGTTCAGGCTGACCTTGAAGTCTCTGAGTAGTCCAGGCTGGCCTTGAACTTGAGGTGATCCTCCTGCCTGAGCCACCTCAGTGCTGAGACTACAGACATGCACCACCACACCTTGTTTACCTAGATAATTTTTTAAGCGATTGTGAATGGAATTGTTTTCTTGATTTCTTTCTCAGCTAGTTCATTATTGGTGAATAGAAAAGCTATAGAGTTTTTAATATTGATTGCATGTCCTGAAAAGCTGTTTTAATCAGTACTTCTTTTTGAAGAAGGGGAATACTTACTTGAAGTAGAGGCTGGTGGCTTCACTTCCCACAGCTCAAGTCCTGCCTGTGATGAGCCAACAGTACCTGTCTTTTAGGTCACAAAAGAAATACTAAGCATATCATTGATACTAAACAGTGTGATGACTTGTATATATGCCTTTTGTTGCAAGATAGTTTAAGGTTGCATAGGGTGGCAGAAAATGTTGACTAGAATTTTAATGGTCACGTGCTTTGAGCATAGCACTTTTTATTTTGACCTTTTGTATTTTTCTCATCTTCATGGCTTAATAAGATGACATTAGCATTTGAGAACATTGTTTAAATGCAAGTCATTTCTATGTATTTTAACTTTCTCTTGACAATGTTAAAGGTTTACAACCTTTTAAAATACAAGATAAGTCAAAGTAATCAAGTCCTTTGTGTTTTTGTACAGGAAACTCTTCATACAGTAAGGGAGGAAAGACAAATGCAACAATAAAGATAGATAAGGTTTGTTAAAATAAAAAATTCTTTTTCCTAGATAATAACACTTTATGGTTACATAGCACATAACTAGTGCCTCAGATATATACAAATATTTAAGTAACTTAAAGTACTTAAGTATGCTTGTTTCCTGTTTTACTAACTACTTTTTATATTTCTAGACTCGAAGATCAAATCGGTGTACAAGTTATTTCAGAAATTTTTTCTCCAATATATTTTCTTCTGGTAGTCACAATGGAGAATCTTCCTTTACTTGTAGAGCTTACTGGTTAGTATTTTCTACTTTTAATATATGCTTTTTATCCTTGACTATTTAATCATAATTAACTTGATAGAAATTTAAAAATTACAAAAGTTCATCTTGTTTTGTTTTTCTTTTGGAAAATAAACTACCTCTAGCAGAGAGAAACCTTGTTTTGTGAGCTTCTCTGTTACACAAAGCCTGCAAGTGCCAGTGAGCTTTGTTTTCCATACGTTGTTCTGTGTAGTCTTGTTCTGTGATGGGGAGGCTGTTTGTTATGTCCTTGGAGTAGCACCTAATACAGTAGAACTCATTAGAGCAGATCCCGTCATCTGTGAATCCACCATGACTGGAGTAGATGCAGAGTAGATATTTGTGGAATTTGAAGACTAAGTTTGGAATCGCTTCTAGGCTTTTTGGCGAAGATCAAGTGAAGATTAAGTTTGGGCTTTTACATCACATAGAGGTAGTGGGACCTACATAGTAGAATAAGATTGTGTGATTTAAATTCACAGCTTGGCAAACTACCAAAGAAACAGTCTGAGTAATCTTTAGAAAAGCTGAATTGTATCCGTGTTTGGTTGTAATAACCATACTTTTCTTTGTTTTCTTCACTTGTTTTATGCATTGTTTAAAAAGGAAACTATTATACCTAGAATTTCTCTCACTAATGGGGTTATTAGTCTGAATTGATGCTTTAAGAATTCTGTCATTCTATGATACAAATTCAGGCATTGTAGGATTCAGGTAATTTATTTGTGATAAATTTTGCTTATGTTAAGGAGTCTATATGAAAGTGTTTAGGAAAAAATTCTTATTTTCATAAATATGACCCATAATACTGTGTGGGAGAACCACTGCTCTTGACATAATCCAGTTGTTACTCTAACCTATAATTTTGAAATTCTGATGGTCTAAATTTATCTTTCAGTACAGAATTTATAGAAGTCAATGAAATCAGTGCCTTGATTAGGCAGAAGAGACAGGAACTGGAATTGTCATGGTTTCCTGATTCATTTCCTGGAATTGGAAGGTAAAAAAGAAGTGTTCATTGAAATGTTTACATTCTGAGATGAACACAAAATACCATTAATACTTAAGTATGAGGTTATTTTATTCTGTAGTTATCTTCCTAAGGAAATTTTGTTAAAACTGAGATGTTTCAGATAAATAACGAAGATTACAATGTAAAAGGACCCTTAGTCAAGGAAAGAATCTTTAATTCATCTGTTTAATGAGTTTAGATATTTCTTTGCTAGATTGTTTTAGAGGAGAGAGCACCAGACTAGCAAGATTCATTATTAGTAATAACATTCAGACCTGTCATCCTTCTGTTCTTGCTCCATTCTGACCTGACCTGTGTGCTGTCTGTTGAAACATTTTTTTCTGTATTTCCTTTTTTTCCCCAAAATCTTCTCAGTGAGTACTTGATCAAGTGTCTAGTGTGCTCTGGCCGTCTGATGCTCTTTAGTTTAGACCTTTAAGTCCCAAAGTTACTGGCGCAGTGCTGAGTACATCCTACATATCCTACCTAAAGATCATGGAGTTTTATATTAATTCCCTATAACATACTGTGACTATCTTTCACTGTAACTGTGTATATGACCTTCACTCTCAAGGAATGATGATTGAACTTAAGTAGAAGTAAAATTAGAAGTCCATGTAACATATGCTCTGAAACCTTTCCTTACAGTTACACATTTTTATACATATACAGGTTGTGCAATATTTTAAAGCTCATCTTCTCTTATGTCAGAATCTCTCCTGATACTTACTGAAATAACTTCTTTAGGAGACCTAAATTTGGCACTGGCAAATAAGAAAAAGCTTAATAAGTAGATTCAGTTTAAATGCAGAATATTTTGGCGGGGGTGACATAACATGTTCACAGTGACACTGAAAACTTTGAAAGGCCAACACCCTCCGATCAAGACTTAAAGATGCCATATAATGGTAAAAATTAATTCATTGGTTGCCTAGAAAGGAAGGAGTTTTCAGAGGAATATAAGGGGGTTTTCTAGAAAGATAGAAATGTTGTATGGTTATAGATAGATTAAAATCATTAAATGATACTTAAAATCTTTGTATTTTAGGTTGTAATTTAGAGTTGATTTTAGAGTGGCAAAGGAATAAAAAATAACAGTTGGTAATAAAATACTAACCTTTTAAAAAAGAAACATCTGCATTAAATTGTCTTTGTCTCTCTGCCATTAATTTAACAGAAAAATAGAGGTTTAAAAGTTTTTTCCTTTGTAGTGAATTAGTAGCTATCTTTGAGCCATGAATAACTTATTTTATATTTTTACTTATTAGGCAAAACAGTTTAAGCATTGTATTTTAAGATTGCTAACCTGATTTGGCAAATTAATAACTTTAAATTGTAGTTTATTTTTTAAAAACTAAACCATCTTTGTTTTAAATTTTCAGAATTGGTTTTTTACCTTGGAATGTTGAAGCAGAAGTTCTTCCTCTCATTTCTTATGTGTTGCCAAGAACTATTTTTCCAACAAGTACCATGTCTTTAGAAAATTTTGGTAAAGTTTCTAAAATATTTTTTTGTTTTTAAAAAAATATCATTAGCTTCTTCCAATTTCATAGAAATGTGTTGCTAACTTAGAAAAGTTGTAAAATATAGTAGCTCTGGAATATTTCTGGAAATAATTGAGTGATGACTGGTCTTTAAAATCATTCCAACTAGAATATACAATAGAATTCTGTTCAGCTATAAAGGAGAAAATTTTGTCATTTAAACAACCTGGATGAACCTGGACCTTACTTGAAGTGAAAGAAACCAGACACAGAAAGACAAGTACATGATTTCATTCATGTGGTTTCTGAAAAAGTTGATTGCATAGAGATTGAGAATAGAGTGGTGGTTAGCAAAAACTGGGATATGTGGGGTGGAATTGGAGAAATACTGGTCAGAAGATACAAAATTTGAATTAGGAAGAATAATATGTTATATAGTTAATATGTTATATGTAATCTTGAAAAGTATTGAGTGGATATAAAGTGTTCTCACCAATATATATGTTAATTTGCTAGAATGAGTCATTCTGTGATGTATATATACTTCAAAGCATTATGTTGTATATGGCAAATACATCTTCATCTGTCAACTTTAAAAATTAGACAGTCCACTTTAAAATTTTAAGAAATAGGGGCTGGGGATTTAGCTCAGTGGTGCTACCACCTGTCTCATCTCAAGAGCAAGGACCCAAGTTCGATCCCTAGTACCAAACTTTGAAACTTTGAGGGACTGACTAGAGGTTTCCTTTCTGTTCAGAAAAGTAGTGTCCAAACCATAGATCTTTGAAGTAATATCTGTTAATTAAGAATTACTATTCTGAGTCTTTACTTGTGGCTAACTTGACTTTTCTTTTTGCCTTAAAAGTAATATCTCATAAAAAAAATAGCAGTTGCCTGATTGAATATATTTTCCTTTTATTTTCCCCATATAAAGTTCCCCACGTGGATCTAAATATGGTTATAACTTATTTCAGTAACATTTTAGAAAGTTGTTGAAGCCTTATATTACTCAGATGTCACTAGCTGTGTATTTACAATTTCAACATGTTTTCTTTCAGTATATTATATACTTTTATACTAAAATTAACTAAAACTATTTTGCTTCTGTTTGAAGCATACTTTACAGTTTTTTTGTTTTGTTTTGTTTTTCAACATTATCAGGTCCTTCTTGCAAGGGATATGCACTAGCACATACCCAAGAAGGAGAAGAAAAGAAACAAACTTCTGGCACTTCAAATACCAGAGGATCAAGACGAAAACCTGCAGCAACTCCTACAAGGAGATCTACACGTAACACAAAAGCTGAGACATTCAGTCAATCTCAGATATCTCCAACATCAAATAATTCTGGGTGTGATGCCCCAGGTAACAGTAATCCTTCTATAAGTGTTTTCTCTTCACCTGAGTCAGAAAAGCAAACAAGACAGCCTCCAAAACGGAAGTCTGTAAGAAGAGGAAGAAGACCACCTGTATTAAAAAAGAAACTTCGGCGATCTGCACCTCTTCCTGAAAAACCATCGTCTAGTGATTCAGTAGAGGAAGAAACACTGGAATCTGACACACCACCTGTGTTAGAGAAAGAGCAACAATCAGATAAAGAAGAAAGTGCTAACATTTTTTCTGTGCAGACAGATGTAGAAAATCAGTCTGCTAACTGCTTGAAAAGCTGCAGTGAACAAACAGAAGAAAATGAATGCACGGAGAATCATGGTATAGAGGAAAAAGTAGAATCTTCATATTCTGGTGCTGATGGTCCTCCTGTGTTAGTTGGAGAGTGGGAAAAAGATAAAAATCCTGAGGATACAGATGTAGAGGCTGACATTTTGAATTTAAAAAGTGAAATTTCTAAAGATAGTTTTGAAAAAGGAAGTGATCCATTAGAAAGACAAGACCAGATACCAGAATCTTCAGAATCAGAGGTAAAGACATGTACAAAGCCTCCAGGTAATTTTTTTACATGTTCAGGATCTGAAATTGAAGAACACCAACCTGTATCTAGTCCTCACAGTGAGATACCTGAGAATGCAGAATTAGTGACTAATGAACAAAAAGTAATAGAGAACCCCACAGCGGAAATTCTTGATCATCAAGATTCAGTTGTAAAAGTAGAAGAGCTTGTAGAGAGCACCAAGTTAGAATCTTCTGAGGGTGAAGTTATACTAACAGTGGACAGAAAAACAGTTGAGACCTCAGAGATTGAGTCAGTTGGCCATACTGAAACTAAAGATGCAGAAATAACAGCAATATTTAGAACTTCAGGAAGTGAAAATTTTAATAGCACTCAAGACTCTGAAGCTAACTCCAAATTGGATGAGTCTTTAGAAGAAAAGACTGAATCTGTAGTTGAATGTCCCAGATCTCTAGAGTTGCTTAATACACACGCTGAACAGACTGAGAAGCATTTTAGTGAGGACAACAATGAAATGATACCTATGGAGTGTGACTCACTTTGTAGTGACCAAAACGAATCTGAAATTGAATCATCTGTAAGTGCTGATTCTAAGCAACTGATTGAAAATTCTGTGGTACACAGTTCTGAAAATAATATGCCATATTCCTATCCTGCAAATGAGAAGGTTGAAACTGTATCTCAGCCATCTGAAACCCCAATAGATACAGTAGATAAGGCCAAAAAACCCCGTACTCGAAGGTCTAGATTTCATTCTCCATCTACAACTTGGTCTCCCAACAAAGACATTGTACAAGAAAAGAAACGCTCTCAGTCTCCATCTCCCAAAAGAGAAACCGGAAAAGAAAGCCAGAAGTCTCGAACACCATCTCCTAAGAAAGAATCTGCTAGGGGACGCAGAAAATCTCGTTCTCAGTCTCCCAAAAAAGATACCACGAGAGAAAGGAGGTGTTCTCAGTCTCGGTCTCCAAAAAGAGATAGTATTAAGGAAGGCAAAAGATCCAATTCACCATCTCCAAGAAGAGAAACGTGTAGAGAGAACCGAAGATCTCAATCAAAGCTGAAAGATTCATCTTCAAGAGAAAAATCTAGGTCCCAGAGCAGAGAGAGAGAAAATGAGAGAGATGGGCAGAGGAGAGATCGAGACAGAGATAGGAGAACCCGGAGGTGGTCTCGATCCAGATCTCGGTCTAGGTCACCATCAAGATCTAGGACAAAAAGTAAGAGTTCATCTTTTGGTAGAAATGAAAGAGATAGTTATTCTCCTCGGTGGAAGGAAAGATGCACAAATGATGGTTGGAGATGTCCACGAGGGAATGATCGGTACAGAAGAAATGACCCGGAGAAACAGAATGAAAATATAAAAAAAGAAAAAAATGACGGTCAAGATGCTGATGATTCATATTCTGCTGACAAACATAGAAATGACTGTCCCAGTTGGGTAACAGAAAAAATAAATTCTGGGCCTGATCCAAGGACCAGAAATCCAGAAAAGTTAAAAGATTCCCACTGGGAAGAAAACAGAAATGAAAATTCAGGGAATTCTTGGAATAAAAACTTTGGTTCAGGTTGGATGTCTAACCGTGGTAGAGGTAACCGTGGTAGAGGTGCTTACAGAGGCAGTCTTGCCTATACAGATCAGAACGAAAATAGGTGGCAGAACCGAAAACCCCTCTCAGGGAATTCAAATAGTTCAGGGAATGAGTCTTTCAAGATTCTGGAACAGCAACCCTATAAACAGAAAAGTGAGCAAGAGTTCTCGTTTGATACACCAGCAGATAGGTCAGGGTGGACATCTGCATCTAGTTGGGCTGTGAGAAAGACTCTGCCAGCAGATGTGCAAAATTATTACTCACGGCGAGGGAGGAATTCTTCCGGTCAACAGTCTGGATGGATGAGACAAGAGGAAACAACTGAACAGGGTAACATTCTGTTTATTGATTATTTTACTTGAAGAGAAGTTACAAATATGTATCCTACTTGTGTGAATTGAATTGATCCTTATCAATAGTTTGTATAACATTAAACTGAAAACTGGTTGTAACAAGTCACTTTACATTATATATGTACACATCATGTGTACATCAATATTTACTTTTACCTCACTGCAAATTTTAGCAAAAGTGAAATATTTTATATACTGTTTGCTGAAATAGAGTTTGGGATTTTCCTATGCAGGATTTAACTTCTATTTCACTTATTTTAGTTATGTACACTTGAATTTTTGTTGGTCATTGTTTTCATACAAATAAGTTACTCTTCTAAATATCTTTTCTTGGTTTTTCTTTGTAAGAACATTGCAAGAAACTTAGGCCTAGCTCAAATGGAGGGTTGGGGTGCTTTCCTAGCATGTGTAAGGCCCTAGATTCAATCCCTGGTACTGCAAAAACCAAAACAGCAAAACAGTACAAGAAAAATAGGTACTGAAAATGTTAAAAATGGGATATATATGCATTTTGTAACCAGTTAAGCTTTATGATCTTTTTCAGTAACTTTCTTGAAGTACTTATTCTTTGTAGATGTTGACTATGTTGTTATATGAATTTACTCTGAAAAGTAATGTTAAATATTTTTAGTCAGATTATCATTCTACATTATTTAGATGACCAGATTAAGTAATTGGAGATTGGTTTTGCTGTACTGAGTCTATGAATTGCTCTTTAATTTTATTATAATGAGTTGTTTGCTTTGTTTGGAGATTTGTGACATGCTTTTTTCATAAGCCTTTTTTCTTTTGATAGAGTCTAACCTAAAAGACCAAACAAACCAGCAAATTGATGGTTCTCAGCTACCTGTAAATATGATGCAACCACAGATGAATGTAATTCCACAACAAATGAACACCCAGCACCAGCCTATGAATATCTTCCCATATCCAGTGGGTGTTCATGCGCCTGTGATGAACATTCAGCGCCATCCCTATAACATTCATCCTCAGCTGCCCTTGCATCTGCACACAGGAGTGCCTCTCGTGCAGGTAGCTGCTCCTCCCACTGTCACTCAGGGATTGCCCCCGCCACCGCCACCGCCACCACCCTCCCAGCAAATCAACTACATAGCTGCACAACCAGATGGAAAGCAACCACAGGTAAGTTTGATCAATATAATTAGCAACTTTTAACTGTTAGGAGCAGATATCCAAGAAAGGGCTCCCTGGCATCCAGAAATAGGTGTTTGATTACATTCATGGTAAGCCTTCATAATTCCTTTTTCATTATCCTTTTCCAACCTTTATCTGATCTCTAAGCAAGAATATTGAGTGTATATATTTACAAAGTTTAGTCTATATGTGTACCATTACCTATATCCAAACATGATTTTTGTCAGATTAAGAAAACCACATTATTAATACAGCTGTGGCGTTGCGTGCCTGTACTCCCAGCACTCAGCAGACTGAGACAGGAGGATCTCAAGTTTGAAGCCAGCCTGAGAGCCTAATGAGACCTTGTTTCAACAGAAACAAAACTGAACTAAAACTACAAATAAGACCAAATTATGAGTCAAACTAAAATTGAGTGGAGGATGCTTGAAAGCTTTTCCTGGTTTTCTTGGACTTTGGGGGCTGTGTGGTAGGGACTAGTGATTAACTGCTGTGCTAAGGCTTGCGTTGTCTTGCTTGGACAAATGCTACATAGAGCTTATTCATTATGCATTACCATGTATGTTTCATTTTCATGAACTTAACATCTTAAAAAGAAAGCAGTGCCTTAGTTAATGTTTCTAAAGAGCCTTGGAGGAGGGAGAGAATTCTTTAAATGCTGTTCGTTCTCGTTGTTGCTTTTAATGTTGGTGGGAGAACATTGCAATGCACATAAAATAATCTTGATATGTTTAAATGAGGCTCTTTCAGAATTTTACTCATTTTTCTTCAAAGAACACTACATATAAATGAACTGATAGATACATATGCATTTCTCTTAAATACTAACATTGAAATTCTTTATTTTTAAATGTTATTTCTAATACATGACTAAAAGACTGCTGTTAAGTGGAAGTTATTCATTAACTCACAATAACTCTTTAAAACAGGGTATTCCTAATGCTTCTCATGTAAGTAATAACATGAGTACACCAGTCTTGCCTGCTCCGACAGCAGCCCCAGGAAATACGGGAACAGTTCAGGGGCCAAGTTCTGGTAACACTTCGTCATCGAGTCACAGCAAAGCCTCTAATGCTGCTGTAAAATTGGCAGAAAGCAAAGTAAGTGTTACAGTGGAAGCCAGCGCAGATAGCTCGAAGACAGACAAGGCAAGTTCAAGGTTGACAGTAACCTCCATACCTACATAATTGTGTATATGATAAAGGTGATAAAATGGCAGCTTTGTTACTTTATGAGTGGTGAGGGGAATTTGTGATTACTACTCTTAAATTCCATTATTATTTAAAGTGTTTGATAATAGATCTATTGCTGCTCGGTGAGTTATTGGTAATACTGCATAATTTTTATGAATAGTTGATATATGTGTCATTTCCTATTTTGTAATTGTCATGTTACCGGCAGTACATGGAGAGCTCCTTGTAACAGTACTATATTTTGAATTTCATATTTTTAAAGAAATTTTTAAAAATACGTGGTAAATAATTATACATCTTTTTCTCATCAGAAATTACAAATTCAGGAAAAAGCGGCACAGGAGGTAAAACTGGCAATTAAGCCATTTTACCAAAACAAAGATATCACCAAGGAAGAATATAAAGAGATTGTACGGAAAGCAGTAGATAAAGTAAGTGACAGTTTTTGTGGACTTACGTGCATATTGTTTTGAACCATTTCTATTTTAATAAAAATTGTTTAAGTTTAATTAATAAAACCTAGCTCCTACTAATTCTTGTCTGCTTTTGTACCATTGGAATAAGCCTGGCTAGCTAGCTCTGGGGTTTTTTTTTCACAAATTTTTCCATTTTGCTTTAATCCTTTTAAGCATGAAAAAAGTTTTCCTCCCTTTTTTCTTAGGTTTGTCATAGTAAGAGTGGAGAAGTAAATTCTACTAAAGTGGCAAATCTGGTTAAAGCCTATGTAGACAAATACAAATACTCACGGAAGGGGAGCCAAAAGAAAACTGTGGAGGAGCCTGTGTCTGCTGAGAACAACACAGGCTGAGATGAGGAATGCTGTGTGGACATTACCAAGATGCCTGCGAAGTGCAATTCCAACACGAACCATTAGGAGAAAATCATGCATACCTGACTGAAATGGGTTTTGATAAAATTATTTTTTTTAATGTAGGATAGGATGTTTTGTTCTAAATAAATATAGTTCTGCACTGCAACTTCCATATCCACACCCTCACCTCAAATACATTCAAGAAGAGAGTCAAAGGTTTAAAGGAATGTGCATTTTTACGAGAACTGTGTACTGTGGATACTGGAAGGTGTTGTACAGCCTTTTGATTTGACTGTTTGCTTATAACAATGGAGTGCATAAATTAGAAACTTCTAACTGCACTGGCTTTGGAAGAGATATATGTATAATACATTTATTCTGTCAGATTAAAAATAAAGTATGAACTTATGACTTTCTTCCTCTAATTATAGAAAGTTAAATAATGTATTACCATGAAAAATATTTCTAATAAATAGAACATACCCAATTGCAGGGTTCCTAATGTGTATTTTTAAAGCACATATCTGCTTAGCTAGAAATCAAATTATCACGAGTAAAATTTAGTGTTCAAAACTTTGAGAGCTCTTCACCTATGTATCACCAAATAAAGGTTATGCTGCTGTTTTTCTTTTGTGCCTTTTTTTCCCCCAGTTGAGATTAAGCAGTTTGATTTGCTAAATTACAATTTAGGCACTTCAGAGTCATTGAATTTAGAAGAGCAATTTGGGAACATGTTGACATTGTAGAAATTATGTTCTTGCATCATATCTTCTAAGAAATGATAAATTATTTGTGCCGAGTGGACAAATGTTTAGTGGCGACCCTCCCTCCCTTGGGACTAAGGTAGAAATTCCAAGACTGACTCACTGGCTTCAGGTTGTTGCTTATCTGTCTGGTCACTAATGAAATGTTTACGCATGGGAAAAATCCCCAAATGCTTTACAGCACATGCGTTGTTAATTTGATGACCATACCATAGCTGTTGCTCCTGGAAAATTCTAGGTATTAAAATCTGTGTTTGACAGAGGGAGATGAGAAGCAAGTAATGGAGTTTGGGTTAGGTTTTCAAGGACTAGGGATTTGGTTACTTTTTAAAAGTGTGTTTATAACCTTAATTTTCATAAAAGGTAAGTTTAAAATGTTTATAGCACCCTTACTTTAACTGGCATCTGGAAAGATGAAAGAATCCTTTCCATGATAAACTATCTTTCATTCCAGTAACAATTTTCACTAGATACCAAATAACTGGAATGGTATTCAGATAATGTTAACAGATCCAAGCAAATAAATATGACTTGGTGATGCAGATCCTTTTACTAGCTAAACTAGTGAGAGCAATAATTGGTAGGATTGTGCTTTTATAAAGTTAAAGATTATCCCCTTCTCATTTTTTTTGTGCATAATACTTGCCTGGTGCTAGATTTGATAGACAAAATATTTTGAAATGTTGGCCCCCATGGTGATTGTGCTTTGTAAGTTAATAAGCTTTGTTAGGTTATGATTAGGACCCTAAAAAATTTCCGAGCAGTTTTTAATCTTCATTCTACATTTCTGGGCATTTGTAATATGGTATTTTACTGGGAAAATATATATATATATATATTTTTAATTAAAGTTTTGTGTTCAGATGATGGGGAACAGAAGTTCAGAAGTATATTTGTTCTAATAAAGTATTAAGACGGTTTAACTACCAATGCACACATCCACAGTTGTTTCAGTTTAAAATTCCATAAACTGGTGTGAATTTGCATTTTATTTTGAATTAAAGCTGGTTTACACTTTGAAATTTTATGGCAAATTGCTGTGCCTGAGATGTTAAATCACACAGTTCATGCTTTTCCTATGTTTTCTTTAAGTGACATTTGGGAATTGAGTGACTTAAAAAAATTTGTTACCATTCAGCTTTTGCAACAAAGTTTTGAAGTTCTGAATAAAAGTTAAGTGATGTGGTGAGGAGTTAAAAGCCCCATAAATTATTTTCATCATTCTCAAAAATAACAAATGTTTTCCTTATCTGATTGGTGTACTGGTTAGACTGCATTTAAAATTGTTAATGAAGAATGTTGCTGGGTTAGAGCTTAAATTTTTAAACTTGGAAATGTGTGAGAATTAATTAGAAAATGCATGCTTTACACTTTTAAATACATTGCTTTAACATTGTCCACCCCCTACTTACCCCCAGAAATTCACAATAATTTTGCATGTGCACAAACTTCATCAGGAACAGGTTATGGAGCTACAGATCTTTTTTCTTTATCGGGATTCAGTATTTACCTTTGAACCTTGGTCCCTTTTTACTTACTAGTTACACTGACCAATGTTTTAGATTGCAGAGATACCTAGAATTTTGAGACTAATCATAGTTACACGTTGTTTTACCATTCCAAGTTTTGTGATTTTTGTTGAGTTCTGCTTACCACATTTCCTGCATTGTTTTCCTTTAAATGACTGCAGTGTGTGCCGTGCGCCATCCAAAAGATGGAGCTTCAAGTGGTTACCCCAGGGTCTGAAACATTGTAGTAAGAGGTTGGAGTGCTGTCTACTGAAAGATACTCTTAAATATGTAGCGTGTAATATTTTCTAATAAATTCTTTTGATAAACAGTAGTGTCTTTAATATTGTATCACTAAAGTTTCCTGGGAAATGATGACTTTTGCTTTTATCCTACTTTTTTCAGAAGCACACGGTGGTGTATTTCATTCACTAGCGTCGTACTTAGATTAGGTGTCCAGGCTCTGAGGCAAGCTTGCTGTTTACTGTCATCATATTTTAACAGTATTTTTTCCTCAAGTACATCACCATTGTAGGAATTCAGAAAATTGGTAAGAGGGAAGAGATTCAAAAACAAAAGGAGAGAAATTTATAATTCTGCCAAAGGTTCCACAACTTAGGTTGCTGATTAGACTGCACATAATTGTCCTTTTCTTTTTGGGTGTATTGAGAATTTTTCATTAAAAAAATCTATTCTACAGAATAACTTTCAGTGACCATATTCTATTATACAGGTTTACTCTCAGTCCTCTACTGTTGGGAATTAAGTTGTTTTCACAATGATTATTACTAATACACAGGTGCCCTCTTGTGTGTTGGTTCTTCCGGCAGTGGTGCTGGAGGTGGAGTGCAGGGCCCTGTGCCCCAATTGCTCTTTATTTTTATTTTTGGTACTGGGGATTGAACTCAGGACCGTGAGTGACAAATGGGCTAAATCTCTGTGTGCACCCCCCCCCGTTTTTAATAGTACTCCATTGTTTACTATTTACAAGGTGTTTGACCTTTAACCTTGAAGCAGTTTTTAATAAATTCTTCACTCTTACAAACTGGTTTTTGTTCTCACTTCTTCAGTAGTCTTCACTGTTAGGTAGAGTCTGTATTCACTGGTTCTTAGGCAGCAGTGTGTCCAGTGCACAGTTTTGATTATATCGTTGTATATACTTTGTTCAGTGGGTTGTGCCAGCCTGTGTGTTACATGCTGCAGAGGAGAAAGCAAAACCTCGCTCCCCGGTGCTCTGTATACTACTAGTGCTCGATGTGAGTGCTCAGCTATGTGAGCGATTAGTAGGGATTAGTAGTGGTCAGCCAAGGCCCCTGGAAGAGCAACACTTCAACTAAGAACTAGAGTAGGCCAGGAGAGAGGATTTGCAAGCACAGGAGGTCTGTGGCCTGAGCTAATGGCAGTGGTGTGCCTGGAATGGCTGGAGTGGAAAATTGATAGAAGTTCCCAAGGCACCCCATGTTACATAGGGAGAGGCTAAATAGGAAGTATTTGATCGGATCACATTTGCATGTTAAAAGATTGTTCAGTCTTTGGGGTTAATAGAAGTGGTTAAATCAGTATTAAACCTCACATTTACATTTAAAATTTTATCCAACTAAAAGGCAGTATGAAAATACCCAATGATACCTCAGTTCATGAACTGAATTCTTTTCCATGATTCTGGTCACAAACGAATCGACGAGAATGGAATCAGATTTCCTCATAAGGTCAGCATTGAGCCTGACCACCAATTTCTGTTCTCATCCAATTCAAGTGTATGACTATAGTAGTAGAATTTAGTGTGTGAACTGATGCACCACTGTACTTTAAAGAGTTTGTTAAAAGAGTCATGCCCTCTTTAAAAGTCCATGTTACTCCTTTGTTGGAACATTGGAAGGGAGTTTTGGGGTTTGTTCATGTAGAATTACTTTGTTGTTATTTTAAATTTGGCAGGAGGAAAATCAGGTTGAATGATGTTCCTTTAACATTAAAATAGAGATTTTAGAGTACTCCCTCCCGTCCCTCTTTGGGCTTCAGATTTCATACAGTGAAGAACAATAGTATGATCCAAAACCACCTTTTGAAAGTTTCAATTATCATTGCTTGAAGTAACTGGGCGGGAGAATGGGCTACAACCTGGAAGGCTGGCAGCAGCTCACTGGTAACGACTTAGAACTTAAGCTCGAGGGCCTTCTCATGCTCCCCACACAACTTTCCAAGGAGGATGGGCTCTATGGGCAACTGATGGATGTTCGGGAGCAGTCAGTACCAACCGGGTTTGTGGGCTAAGAAACCGGACGTAAGGAGGTGGCCTTCTAGAGCCATAACTAGTTTGAGCATAGTCCTCCCAGTCTTGTGGCCACTAGAAAAAAAGCCATGTCTGGTAATGGGGTGTGTGTCTTGGCTTTTGTGCTCTCCGGACTTGGGAGCCACCCTTTGAGCCCACGTTGCTTATAAAAGGGTGCTGCTTTTGCGTACCTTACAGGTCTGCTCAGGGAATAAGTGAAATAACATGTCTTTTGAAACTTTACTTGGGAGACTTGCTCGTACAATGAAGACTGCTTTGTCTCCTCTACAGTAATTGAAATGCATTGTGTCCAGTGGTTTGCATATTTTAGGTTGTATGGAGAGCTCAAAACAGTAATACCAAGGTCCACCCCATAACAATACACCATATGTGAGGGTATTGTAAAATCTAGGAAGTCTCCTGTGTGTCTAAGGAACAAACCTCTAACTTCTAGATCTCCTGCAGATCACAGCTGTTCTAGAGGGATATTTAATGAGGGCTTGTCTGAAATCATTTTAATTATATCCTTGCTCAGAAGCAGCAGCAGTGCCTGTAGCTTGCACATCGACCCCCTTTTAAACAAGCTCTAATCTCCTTTTCTGAGTTTAGATCCCACTAAGCCTTGGCTCTGTAGCAAAAGTAACCCCTTTGTAGAGAACATGTCATTGTGTCCAAGGTGTGTAACATAGTTAATGGTGTAAGCACTCATACGAACACAGGTGTTGGTGTGCTTAGGATGTCTGCTTAATTCAAGTCCTTCATTTGCACACTTGCCTAACGGACTTAGAACTTCTAAAATTGTAGCATTGCTTTCTTCGAAATCATACCCAGATATTCTTTATTTACTCTGAATAGCCAATAGCATATCTTCCTTTGCTCTAGCAAGTAGTCCTGATGAAGGATTACAGCAGCAGTAGATAAGTGTTTAGTGCTGGCTGTGTGTAGAGAATTTTACTGGTATTATCTGCATTGTCCTAACATCCTGAAAGGTAAGTCACTCAGTCATGACAGAACCAGATTGCAGAGCTGGGCCCGAGTCCAAAGCCTGTGCTCTGCGTCACCTGGTCTACCCAGCTGCTGTTAGGTCTGTGAAGTATGCAGGTCCCAGCGCTTTCTCATTTAACCCGCGTAGCAGTTTGAGCAGCAGAAATGGCACCCATATTTCTGTTGCCCCCCTCCAGAGTAAATGAAGTTCTCAATCATTTGACCTAATCACATACACTCACACAGCGGCCGGCCATCTTGTCTAGTCACCTCTTGCAGTTCATCCTTCAGACTTCTAAATGAATTAATTCAACTAATACTCTGCTAGATACTTGCATTGAGTCATGTGATTCCTTCTGCATGCCATCAGCAAACTACATAGCTCTGGCAAAATTCCAATAAATGGGCCTGCTTGGCTGAAGGTCAGGAGTGCACACCTGGTAAACCATCTTTTGCCTACTCAAACTGCATTCTGAGGCACCTCTGGATAATTCTAAATTTCCTTAAATCAATTTGGACTTTTTGTGTCCAGATTTTCAAACTCAAGACTTCCCTGTGGCAGTATTTTACTAGGTAATGGGTACAGTTCCATTCCTAGGTAGATACCCAACAGAAACATGTCCAAGTGTTTTGAGGCAAGAGTAGAATATTTGTAACATCATTTATAATAGTTGCAAACCTAAATGCCATCAATGTTGAAATACTATTCAGCAATAAAAATACTGCTCTTTCCAATAACAAGTGAACCTGAGTGAAAAAGGACAGTGCAGTCCAATACTGTATTTTAATATTTCTATTAAAATAGAAATATTAAAGCTGCCAGCTATGGTGCAATCAATATAAGGCTGAGGCCAGTCAATTATGTCGCAAGACCCTGACTCAAAAATTTGAAAGTATTTATGAAGGATTACCTCTGGATATGTAGTTCTGATACGATAGTGAAAGGGGGTCAAGACTGGAGTGAGGGTGCAAGAGGCCTGGGATGACTGGAGTTTGCTACAAATTAATATAGCTCCGCTTGTATTTTGTGCACTTCACTGTGTGTGTTGTATTTCTCCACAGTTAAAGTCCCGATGCTAGCAACCCAAAGCCATTGCTTCAAATTTCTGATTGTTATACCTGCCTTTTTTCATACCCTCCAGTCCCTATGGGCCAAAGAAATTACAGATTTGGGGCAGGGGGAACCCATTGTAAGTAATTACACACCACATAAAATAACTGTTTGGAACCAGAAATTAACTTGAGCAACAGATGTACCTATTCTGTATGAGTGGCTATTTTGTGTGCATTCAGAACTGTGATTTATGTATTTGTGCTAGCTTTCACATCCCTTAGAATCGAAGTTACTCTTTTAAAGAAACCATCAGTTCTACCTAAGGATGAGGATCTCATTTGTAACTCAAAAACTGACTGTCTTAGGTAACTGCAAGAGTGAATTTTTTGGCCACCGAGTGGTATCTTTCCCAATTTAGATGTACATAGTATTTGTTTATTTAGATCACTAAGTTTTCTCTAAAAGGGTTTTCCTCATCAGTTTAGGGAAGTCATAATGAACGGGATTCTGAAGCTTCTCAAGGGTACTGTTTAAAACTATTACGTTTGGTTTGCAGGCTACACTTCGTAAAGAGCCCTTTAGGGTCTACCAGTATGTCACACTTGCCATAGAATTGTCAAGTCTTATTTTGGGGCATTTTGTGTTTATGGAGAAAATTTATAGTCTTGTCTAACCCCATATACTAGTCAATCTGTAATCTCCCCTTGCTAAATAAGACCTCTCAAAATTCAAACAATAGTAGGTTTGTCAAATTTCGTTTTGTTTTCCATTGAAAGACTTTTCTAGTTGGGCGTGGTGATGTATATGTTATACCAGCCTCTGGAAGGCTGAGGCAGAAAGACTGCAGGTTTAAAATCAGCCTGGGCAATTTAGCAATATTCAAGAAAAATATTTTGCTGAAAATAAAAAGGGCTGTGGCTATAGCTCAAAGTGAAGGCTGTGGTTTCAGTCCCCAATACTACCGTAAAAGACATTTCTCCACTTCCTACTTCCCTATCATCAAATGAAGTTTATTCTGTCCATAATTAAAGTCCCAGAACACAATTCCACAGCACTTGTTCTACTTCTTCCTAGGTGGTTAATATTCATAAATTTGTCCTTGCCTCGAAGCAGAAATTGGAACACTGATTTCAGGCAATGGATGAAATCCATTGTTGGGAATGAGACTTTTCATTGACCATATTTAAAAATACTGATTCTTGGCCGCGTAGTGGCACAGGCCTGTAATCCCAGCACTCAGGAGGCTGAGGCAGGAGAATTGTTGTGAGTTCGACCAGCCTGGGCTACATAATGAGTTCCAGGTCAATCTCAAATACAAGTGAGACCCTGTCTCAAAAAAACAAAACCAGAAACAAAAACAAAAAATAAAAATACTGATTCTTGAATTATGTTAACTGTATCACCTGTTCACAATAGGTATTTTTAAAAAGCAGATTATCATGAATATATCCACTGTGGATTGTACTTGAGAATGTAATCCACAAGAGAACTTAATGATAACCTTTTAATACTTAAATGTGATTTTATCCTCAAAGGAAGTGGGTCTGCTTACCTGAGCATGTGATGTGACTGTGCGTTAACATTTCTTGTTCATACCCAGTGTAATCTTGGACTTATTTTGACAGAATACCTGGTGGTAACTGCTGTTGGTCTTGCTACCGCAGGAGGCTGGTGTACCAGTTAAAATTATGAATGTATGTTCTATGTACTTGGACAAGAGCTGAGCAGTAAGAGTGCAGGAAGCTAAAACTTATCTTGATTAGAGATACATTAAATTCTAACTTACTAGAGGGCAAAAGTGACCCAAGAGGAAGGGGCCAGGTGCCTTATGTGGTTAATTGTGTAGGGCCACTCTTGCTCCTTAGAGGGGTAACACCATGTTTCCTTTAATACTTTAATCATGGTCATTAAGATCAGGACAGAAGTCACTTATTCAAAACATTCTCATTTTTAAAATCACTTTTATTATTTTATAATTAAAAAAATACATGGCATGACTATAAAGTAATGAGACAAGTTTTCATGTGTGGCTTGGATTAGAGTCTCATTAGTATATAGTCACATCCTGTCTCAAGCTCGGAAGAAAAATATGCCTTCACTATAAGCTCATCAGTTTTGTTACTTAAAATTTATTGAGTGCCAACAGAGCACTAGGCACATATATAACACATAATTATACAGTCTCTATGTTGTTGTAGACTATATTATTTACATAGATTTCTCAAAGATAACATTAAAGCATGTATTTACAGAACTTTAGACAAAAATAACAATACTGGAAATCAGTAAGTTTCTGTCTAGCAAGGAGCACCTTTTCATGAATGAGAGGGTTACGCAAAACTTATTATGCAAGAGCACTTTAATTCCATTACCCACCAAAGTCCATGTTATTTCATTATAAAGCTGTAGGAGGAAAAACCTTAGTGGGAAGCTGTAAAATGGTTTCATTAGGTCAAATACATTTAGAAAATTTTCTGCTATGACCAATGTTTAATGGGGCTAAAGACACATTTACATATTTCAACACAAAAGCTAGAACTACACAGCATGCTATTCACTGAGGTGAAAGAATAGTCAATATGGA